>NC_041344.1:8793486-9015986 GCF_004354835.1 Perca flavescens | reverse complement strand
GTTTTTCATTGGGGATGTGGGGGTCTCGAATACTACATTTATGCTGTAAACCTTTTCTGTCTGAGTTTACTTACTTTAGTACAATTCATGGTCAAAATGTTGACAACTTTCTCTTCTCTTCATAAGCACTTCTTGTGCCCCTCTCTCTTTTATCACCTTTCTTTTTTCTGTTTGTTGTCTCTCTCTCTGTGTCTTAAATTCCTTTCAGTCATTCCCCCAAGTATCCACCCTGTCTCTCCCTACCTTCCCCTTCCCTCTGATCGCCTCTCTTTTTTCTCCTCTCCCTGCTGTCTCTCCTCGTCATTTCCACTTGTCAGGCTAAAGGGAGCAGACAAATGGATGGACAGATGAATACCCAGATCTGCAGAGGGGCAATAAGAATGATGGAGCGATGAAGTAAAGGAGTGACAGTGCGTGACAGCGCTCAGCTGAGCCCTCTTCAGAGCCTTGAAGGGAGCGGAGGAGTAAGAAGGGCATAGAAAAAACTGACTGAAAGAAGAAAAATGAAGAAAGAGATGCTGGAGGAGGATGGATTTTAAGGCCATACCTATTATACCATATTTAGTAGTAACAGGTCTTGTTGTTGCCACTTGATGAAAGACAACAGTGATTCATCCCTCTAACAAGAAAGCTCTTATATTTGCTCCTTTAAACACACACTAAGCCTACCTCTTACATAGGCTGACTGCTCAAAAGGAAGCAATGTTATTTTTTCTGGGAAACAACAGAAGTACTGAACAATCGATCGTTCGTTGAAGGGATAGTTCTACATCTTTTGAAATGGTGTTGTGTGAGGTACCTATCTACAGCAGGGGTCGTCAAAGTTTTTTAGGCCAAGGACCCTTACGCTTAAAAAGAGACGGAGCAGGGAACCCTTACTATATAGAACGTATAGAATTGAGTTGCATATTAAACTGGGCTTACAATAACATGTAGGGTGGCCAAGAGCCTTTAGATATACCTTTTTATGGGGCATACAATACTAAGGTGTTAAAATAATAATGACACATTCATAGCATATTTATACATCATGTTTTAATGTTAAAATGTGGAAAAGTAACTGTATCTGTGGATGGCTACCTTATAGGCCAGTAAGCCTATCATCAAAAAGATCTTTACAAATAATATGTTGGATTCATGTTAAAGTATATTTTCAGACATATATATATATATATATACACACACAGTACAGGCCAAAAGTTTGGACACACCTTCTCATTCAATGCGTTTCCTTTTTATTTTCATGACTATTGTATATAAATATATATAAATAATGTATATAACTGAAATGTTTTTCACTTCACAGGTGTGCTTTATTAGGGTTAATTAGTGGAATATTTTCCCTTATTAATAAAAAAAGCAAAGGGTGGCTACTTTGAAGAATCTAAAATATAAGACATGTTTTCAGTTATTTCACACTTCACTTTCACATAGGTGTGATGCCTTCAGTGAGAATCTACAATGTAAATAGTCCTGAAAATAAAGGAAACACATTGAATGAGAAGGTGTGTCCAAACTTTTGGCCTGTACTGTGTGTATATATATATATATATATATATATATATATATATGCATACACAGTATAGGGGTCCCGGTCCCGGTCCCGGTCCCGGACCCCCTGTTGAAGAGCTCTGACCTACAATAGTGGTGGTTGGCACGCCCCCAGTTTGGAGAAGCAGACTGGAGTCCCGACATAGAAACTAAGCAAAAAAAAAAGTGTAACTGTGACATATTATAGTATCTCACTTTTCCTTCAGTGTTACTTTTATACTTCAAGTTTCTTCATGACTGTGTCGAGGACAAATCCAGAAATTGAAGTATTCAACGTACAAAACAGTACAAAGCAATCACAATCATCATAAAAATGGGAATGCTATAAAACTGCTGTAGAATTATCAAGGTACACCAGAGGTTCTCTTTTGATTTTTTTGCTCTGTCCCATTCATAATGTGCTGCTGCCAACATCAGAATTTGTGTGTGGAGTATTTAAAACTACCCCGTGCCGTGATCAGTAATCCCTTATGTTATGGTAATCCCATAATTACTGGATTTATGTACAGAGGTAGCTTCAAAAGCAAAGCCTTGTAGATAAATATGACTCAGTGCATTTCTTTTTCTCATTTAAGAATGAAAATGTGTTGGAGTCTCATGAGAGGTCGGCCACATATGTGACACGACACAATACAATTCTGGGAAAAACAAGCACTTTCGTAATTTATCATGTAAGGCGTTCTGAAATCTGAAAAATAATACCCAGGAGGATGTTATTCACTGGGATTACAGGTAGAAGACTGACACCCAATTGCCTTTAATCATAATAAAAAAAAAACATCCTTTAGGGGATTATATAACCATTTGTGTATTATCTGAAAGACTCTCCCAAAAGAACTGTACATATATAAGAACACAAGACAGAAAGAAAGAAGAAAGTATCTGTGAGATATTCTTTGGTTCAGATACAGTGTAGTTTTTATGGACAGTGACATTTTTTGTTTTGATTTGAGATGAAACAACGAATTTGTGGTTTAAACGAGAGCTTGCATCCATATCACATTTGTACAGTACAGGGTTCTCATTTATAAACGTGGCGTATGCACAAAACGGGGCAGAAAATGTGCGTACGCCACTTCCCACGTAAAGGTTGTGATTTATAAAAAAACAAACTTAATGGGAGAATGTACGGTCCTCCACGCAAACTCTGACCCATGCGTACGCACATTTTGGAGACAATGGGAACTGGCAACGCAGATGGTGAGGTGGTGAACTGAAGTCAGACTGCAGAAAGTACATGTAGGAATAACGATTACTCATAATATTTTCAAGTATTGATGCCTCACGCACATTCTTTCACTCCATATCATCCACGTTATCATGAAGATTAAATCCAGCAGTGCTTATTTGCGCTTGTTCTGAGTGATAACTGTTCCATAAACACCTTGTAAAATCCAACTCAAATCTTTAATAAAAATTCTTTATTAATGTTTGCTGTCTCACTGTCACAGTCTGCTACGGAGGGCAGGAGGAGGAGATGGCCCGACTGCATGGAATACAGGATAGCATCAAATACCCTACCATTAGATAACTGTAGAACACAGTGTAACTAACTAAATATCTGTCTTTAAAACTGTGCATATATCATCAAATGTAAAAGTAAAGCAATCGTTACACTTAATGTCCTCGTTATCAGTCCGAACTTTAGTACTGTTCGTGAAAAAACCTGAGTGAAGAAAAGTGTGTTTTCCTATTAGACTTTTGTCTTCAAATGGTATCTCAGGGTGGGTGATACCACTAATTAATGCCATTATGCCTGTGCCATCCCGTGCCATCCTGGTCCAAATACAGGTCCTCACCACTCTGGAGGAAACCGGCTGTTTCCAGAGGGAAATGTCGGACAGCTAAGTGTTTTTTTTAAATAAATATTATATATAATCTTCAACTTTATCACTAAGGCTTGTTTGGATATAATATATAGTTCTGTTAAATCTTATCATAAACGTCTGGTATATTGAAGCTGTCCCAGAGTGCCGTAATGCCTGCCATTTTGGACGTATTATTAATCTATGTAGTCTATAGATCAGGTTTTCATACCCTGTGCAAGAACAGGCCAAAATTATAATTCAATTTGCAGCAATTCCTGAACATCTGAGAAGTTTTTAGCTTTTTCTCCGCCAGTCATCATGATTCGGCGTAACGAAAAAACAACTGCCAGGGTCATTGACATATTGATCAGCATTCATGAGGTGCTTTGCACTGACTATTTATGGTTAAAAATGGGCGTGTATAGGGCGGGATAAGAGGCTGATCCACGTACGCACACTTGTGGGTAATCTGTGATTTATAAAGGGAACAATGCTACAGGTTTTATAAATCTGAGCCATACGCCCTTTTTGGCTTTTGGGCGTACGTACACTTTTAGTAAGGATCCTACGCACATTTTATAAATGAGACCCCAGTACATTATTCCACCCAGTTCAAGGGGATAGAATGGACAAGTCAACATAAACTTAAAGATCTCCTCTAAACAAGTTTTAAGACATATATAAAATACTAAAATACTCTGCTTGGAATAATAATTAGTTTGAAATGTTTTTTTGTTTTTTTTTTATTTAAAAAAAGTTTTGAAAGTTGCTTCAAAACTTCCTGACACAAGCTGTCAGTTTGCACTGACAGTGTGCGTGCTGGAGGCTTCAAGTTTCCACATCACACTTGTGAAAGTTGCATTTTGAACCATTGGGGATGTGGGGGCGTCGGATCGCAAAAACAATTCCATATGTGGTCGTAGATGGACAAACATTTTATTGTTTTACCGTATGGCTGTCTTCTCTTGTTTTATGCCTCTTTGTCGGCTTGAAGCCGTTGTCGGCCCTGATTTGCCATCACTTGAACATCTCAATGACACCTGCTGTGTGAAAAGGCCTAAGAACATCGTCAAGGACATTACTCATGCTGGACATGGACTATTTGAGCTCCTCCCATCAGGCAGGCGCCACAGATTACCCCGAATACGCACTAACAGACTGAAAAATAGCTTTTTCCCAACTGCCATAACCCTACTGAACCCTGGAAATGGCACGTAACAATAAACAGGACGGTAATGTGCAATACAAATGTCGCTGCTTATGTAATACTACTGTGCAAGATAACCATGTGGCAATAAGAAACCCTGATTCTATAACGCAACTTATGTGCACTTATGGTTAGCTCTTATTCATATATAAATCTTATATACATTTATATATTTTATTACTTAACTTTTACCTATATTTTTAGCTTATTTTATTTTTATATTATCATCTTATGTTGTTATTGTATAGTATATGTTATTCTAGATAGACTTAAATATTTATTTATATTTATTTAATTGTTCCAGTACTACCAAACATGCATTCATCACTTTTTAGTGCACCCTTGGGCTGTCAAAAAGTAATCTCATTGTGTTACACAATGACAATAAAGTGCTTGTACTTGCTTGAACTTGAACTTAACTTGTTTTATTTGTATTCTGTTTGTATTTTATGCCTGTGTGAGTTATGTACTTGATGTCTTTATTTATTATTCTGTACAGCACTTAGTCAACTTTGGTTGTTTTAGAGTGCTCTATAAATAAAGTTTGATTGATTGATTGAAACAACATCAGTACTCATTGTCTCCTACTTCTTTTTCGGTGAGTGAGGTCCATAAGTGAGGTCAGGAGAATGACTAGACCACTCAGAACATCTCACAGTTTGACCCTCAACAGTCGTTGGTTTCCCTGCCTGCCTGTTCTGCTGAATTGATTTAAGTTGTGAAATATAAAAAGCTACATTGCTCACCCAGTAGGTACCTTCTCCTGGAATATATTTAAAGCTGAAATTCAGCACATTCACCTCAGTCATTGTTCAATTCAAATGTGCTGGAGTACAGAGCCAAAATAACAGAAAAGAAAATATATCACTACGCATAATACAGAGTTCTTACAGACTGCACTTTGCTGCATAATGCTATAGTTTGCACATGTCAAAGGTTCCCGGTGAAAGTTAGTCAAGAGTGAAAAAACCCACAGTGATTCAGTGTTCATTAAAATTCATGAGGAGGTGACAGAGTTTTAAACAGCACCACTGTAATATATTGATACAGCTGGTGTTAACTGGTGTAAATCACACAGCCTGCAAGGGCTTGGCTTCCTGCTATTACACTGCACCTTTGTCTGATAATTACTTTAAGACAGTGTAGAGATAAAATCCCCACTCAGTTTTACTGCTTCTTTACTTGGTGAATTGTAGTTTTGAAGGTGATCTAAAAACTAATAGTGTAAAAACTGTTGGTACAAACCATGTAAGTTATAGAGGAATTTGTTTTTGAAACTTACAAACTTTTCCTATGAAATTTAAATTACATAAGGATATCGTCATCACCACCATGTGTCATTGTTGAGGTTTTCAGTTGTAGTTTTTCCTGTTTTCTTGTGTTAATTTATTCCCTGTTATTTGTTCACTGTTTCTTGTTTTGCTGCATTCTGTTGTTTTTTCCCCTGTACCATTCTTGGTTATGTTTTCATGCTTCGGTTCCTGTTTTATTTTGTAGTCTCTGTTTCTCCTGCGTCATGCCTTATTTTACTTCCTGCCTTGTGTTTTCCCGCCTCTGTGATTAGGTGTATTCGAAACCGTTCCCTCATTCACTCACTCACTATTCCCTATATAGTGTTTATTAAATAGTGAACTATATAGCGAACATCCAAACGAGATTTCGGACACTAACTGAAAATATCGTCAGTTGATGCGCTGGTTATTTGTGTGACGGAGGCTGGCGCGCCCAGAAACAAAAATATTTTTAATACGTCCCGGAAACAAACGGAGTGCTCCAGAGAATAGTAAAAGGGTGTATATATGTCTCATGTTACATTTACACTGTTAAGAAACAAAAGCCCGCTACATTTTTCTGTTTCCGCTGGTGCTTCTGCTCCTTCTTTTTCTCGGGGAAAACACTGTGGGATATGGGAGTAAAACGTAAGGTACATCGTATGTACACTCAAATTAGCTGTGCATAGTGGGTATTTTATAGTTGACTATATAGTGACTGAAATGAACAGTGGAGAATTTGAATGGAGAAGTCGAGTGTTTCCTGCATGTTCCCCATTTTTTCTTCAGTCGTGTTGGAACTGTCGGATTTTCTTGCCACTTTGGGAGTTCTGTTAAAATTTTGGATTGCCTACCTGGATTTTTGCACTTCAGGATTAACAAAACCCTGGACTTTTGCTGTTTAAAAATCAATTCTACACCTGCATCCGCCCTGTGGTGTCGTGCATTTTGGGTCCAGAATCCTTTTTTCCTGCTTCAGCACTCGGCCAGCCGTGACACCATGGCATTCATTTGAAGACTTTAATACAATTGAAAAGAAATGCAAGTTACTGTAGGCGCGTTTTACATCAACGGTTTTGGAGTGAATAAACTAGGCTACAGCGTAGTTTGGTCAGAAGTTGGGCGGCCAGCCATGCCAAAACACTTAAATAAGCACTTCAACATCCAATGGAAAATAATCTGGAACTGAAATAGCACAACGTGGCGTCAACATAAAACACAGTGCTTTCAAGCTGGAGAGCGGAGTTCACTTTGCGGCGAAAACAAACTTTCACGCGGGAAACACTCGTTCGTTCCTCAGGAGTGTTTTAATCCAAACCACAATCCTTATCCTAAACTTAACTGTCATCGCCGCATGACGTTCACTTTTTCTGGCTAAACTCCACTTCCATGGTCCCTGAAAGCAGCGCGATCTGGCGGTGCCTGTACCCGGCTCACAGTCACCTATTGGTGGCCAACCAACTGCCGCTGGTAGCCGGTGTCCCGGAGCTTTGTAGCAGCTAAATACAACCAGCAACTTCCACTCAAATTTTTAGAAGTCTATGGCACTATGTGTTCACGTTACAGCGCTTTACTTAGTTTAAAATACATCTAGTTTAGGTATATAATATGGCGTATTAGTGAAGTAGCATTTAGCAGAGGCAGGAATATGTAGACCAGAAAGAAGGAAATGCCACACACAAGATGGGAAATTTGAAGACTTGAAAAAATTTAATTTTCCAGTTTCTTTTCTGCACAAATCAATGTTTCAAAAGGATTAAAATAATGCACATGAACTATTGTTACCACGTGCCAGACAAACAGCATGACAGCATGGAAATGAGTCAGGTAAAGGTGAGAGAATGACAATGAAGAGCGATGGTAGGATAACTAACAGGAGTGTAAAAAAGAAAAGCATAAAAAAATAGGCAGATCCAAGCATGAAATGCGAAGATAAGCCGCCATTATAGCACATTCATGTCTGCGTGCAGAGATGGACGGATAGACACTAAAGGAAACTGATGGATGGATGTGTGGATGGATGTATGAGCGGATGGATGGATAGACAAGGAAATGAAACTTATAACGTGAGTGAAGACGTCTCCCGGTCTGACAAGAGCAGATATGTAATCTAGTCTGCCAGGTGGAGATGGATGAACGGAGACAGAGAGGGTGAGACAGCAGGTAATATAAAGGAAGACATGATGGCGTCCTTGAAGCCAAGATTTTTTAAAATGAAAAAGTGTGTCATTGTGCCAAACAGATCAAGAGGGAGAAAGGGGGTGCAGTGTGTGTGTGTGTGTGTGTGTGTGTGTGTGTGTGTGAGAATATATGTACTGTAAGTATATGTTTGGAGGTACAGCCAGGTTAAACTGACAGATGGAGACTGATGAAAGGATGATGATGAAGGGAGCGAGAGGTGAGGTGAGAAGAAGAGGAGAGAGTGATGAGACCAACTAGGGCTTGCACAATTAATAGAATTTTAATCACGATCACGATTTTGGCTTCCCACGATCAAAGCCAATCTAGGGCTCCATAAACCACTGTCTGATCACATGCTTCCATGAGCCAATCAGAGTTGTTCCTTGCACCGCACAGCTTAGTTTCTAGATGTAGACAGTCATAGAGGACAGAGTAACGTGAGGAAAATTCCACAACAGGTAGCAGTCATCATAAGCCGGTCATGATGTTTACCAGTTTACCAGTAAACGCAACATTTTGTCCCGTCCATTTTGTTTTTCATACAACAGCAGTGACCAGTGCTAGTCTGTGTCTTTTAGCTCATAGCTTTAGCAGCAGACTGTTGCACTCCCGCTGTTGGAATCCTGTCACACTACACCGTTTAGCTGTCAGCATTTTAGCCATGTTTAATCCAGTTACTACTGTGGCTAACGGTAGGCTAACGTTACCTGCTGTGTAACGTGTTATTAGTGTTTACTGTAGCTAACGGTAGGCTAACGTTACCTGCTGTGTAACGTGTTATTAGTGTTTACTGTGGCTAACGGTAGGCTAACGTTACCTGCTGTGTAACGTGTTATTAGTGTTTACTAGCATGACATGCAGCGATGTTTATGTTGCTTCTAACGCGGGTTTCGGAGCATCAGAGCGCAACGCAGACATGTAAGTGGCAGTGTAATGAGCCACCAAAATCTGCGTTGCTATTTCGTCCGGTAGATACCGGGCAACACATGTGCCGTTAACGTGAACAGAAAATTGCGTTGCCTGTATCTTTCACGGGAAACATGCATGTGTGGAAAGCGGTTGCACAACAGCTGAAATGGCATACTCCTTCACAGTATCCTTCAATAAAGGAAGAGGAATGTTGCACAATACGGATGTATTAGCAGGAATGTAGCACAATATGGAGATAAAAGCAGTTATAATTAACCTATGTGACAATAAAATTAGTTTTGGTTCAAATCAACAAATAATCGTGATGGTGGATGGGTCAAACAACACAGGACTTTCACCCAGGAGACCGGGGTTTGTGTCCTGTGTGTCAAGTTTCCTAAACCCAACTGTTGCTTTTTTCTTTTCCTGAACGCAACTGTCCCATTCTTCTTTTCCTAAACCCAACTATCCCGTTCTTGTCCCGCGTGTAATGGAAAAGTGCCTTTTTATAAGCTCACCCACAATCTTTTCCTTGTGTCAAAAGTGACGCCAATAGTCCCGACCCCAGTGTGTTTAGATAAAACGCATTTAGATATGGCGCTAAAGGAGACTTTTAGCGTCAATAACAACGCCAAAGGCACCTGACCAAGCGTCCGTATTTTACGCAATGGGAGTGAGAATGTGTTGGATGAGACACGGGCTAGGGACGTGACAGGATGAGAAATAAAAAATTAAAAATCTTTGTTTGTCTCTTCCTCTCTTCTGTCATCCTTCCCCTCCCTTCGACATCTCTTTCTTTCTCTCTAATAAGAGCAGATGAAGGGGTTGAGAAAACAGACCAGACCAGAAGCTCTTTGGTTTGCTTCGGAGCTGTTTCAAAAACCACACACCTGTCAAAGACGGCCTATTGATTTCCAAGCCAAGGCAGACACAGACACACACACACACACACACACACACACACACACACTGCATAGCTTCATCATGGTGCTCAGTGAACGAGGAGAAGATGATTAAAAAACTGACATCCAATATAGCTGCAAATACAAGTATACACACGTTTTAATTAACTATTGACAGATGGAATATTTGTCTCCACGAGTATCTACTGTAGGCACTAGATAAAAACTTTCTGCCACACATAACTATGGAGGAGTTTGTACAAAGTTACACAACCCATTCACAAGTACTTTGCAGGAGAATGTAACGCTCCCTGTTTTTTTTTTCTTTAACACAACGAGGAAACATTTATATTAAAGATATCTTCAAAATGTTCACTGTCAACGCGCTGTATTTAAATCGTTTCTACATACAACATCCTCACACCTAGACCAGGAATAACATTTTAGCTGTTTTGTTGAGGCAACTAAAAACATTTGAGTGGAGTATTACAGTAAGTGTCTAACAATACAGGCTGTTGTATATTGTTCTGACTGTGAAGCCCTCTGGGACACATTTGTGATTTTGGGTTATATAAATACAATTCACTTCACTAAATATTGAAAAAAGTTACCACTGACTTGAAGCACCAGACAGCAACTGCAAAAGAAGTCTGTGTGATTTTTTCTTTTACCCTCCCAGTCAATTTATTTTCCTTTGCTGTGCTTGGTGAAGCCTAATCTCCACAGGCAGCCATTTAAATCCCATAAATCTCTCTCTTAGCTCACAAGTAACTTTGTTATTTTTTTGCTACAATATCTATAATTATCAATCAAGAACCTCGGATCTCTGGGAGCTTCTGTGATTATGATCATTATGAAAGTTTATGAAAAGTCTAAAACTTGGTAAATAACAAATACATACAATTACAGCTTTGCGATTGTTTGCCTCCGCCAACCAGACAAGTTGCAGATTACATCAGTGGTGTAATCTAATGTATTGTAGTGGGTATACTGTACTGTATATGTATATGTTTGGGGGGAGTGGGGGTGGGGGTGGGGTCTGGGTGCCCTTCCCCAGGGACATTTTCAGCGTCAAAGACTTCATTTCCTGAATTTTGACACACTTACTTTTTGTGGGGCCTTTTAGGCCTTTATTTGCATAGGACAGCTTAGTTTAGAAAGGGGAGAGAGAAGGGGAATGACATGCAGCAAAGGGCCGCAGGTCGGAGTCGAACCCACGGCTGCTACGTCGAGGAGTAAACCTCTATATATGGGCGCCAGGTGAGCTAACCAGGCGCCCTTGATACACTTTTATGCAGCAATTCACGGCTGAAATACTTTTATTTAGCCTATGCAAAGAAAAAAAAACACAGATGACAATTTAAAATATGTCAAAAATATAATGGAAAAGTATGTTGTTCTGTGTCATTGCACATTTTTAGGTGGGTATATGGAAATCCTGGAGCTTTCTTAGTGGGTATACTGCGTATACCTGCGTATCACGTAGACTACACCACTGGTTTACATCCATGTCTGTCCAGACTCATATAATACTGTATAAGTCTTTAAAGTAAAAAATTTAAAAAAGTATTGAGTACTATGTCTTTGGTGAAACATGGACTCTTTACACACATCTCCAACCCGGCAGCACAGAAGATCTATACAATCGCCACTATTTCGAGATTAGTGTCATCAATTCAGTATCCAACCAAATTTTGGAAATTCCCTCCAGGGTGTCCTGAGATATCACGTTCACAAGAATTGGACAGACAACCCAAAAACACATTAGCCTATAATAACACAACCTGTGGTCTGCTTTAAAGCTATGTGTCCACTGAACAGATCAGTTGTTGTGATGGTATTTATGACATTATTCAGCCTAGTGAAGACACTGTGGTCTGCTGACATCTCCCTAAGCTGCTAAGTCACTGCTTTCAATTTCAGCTGGTAAGAGAGACACTTTAGGTTGCGTGAGTGAAACGCCATTATTGTAAAATGAGAGAGTACAAAACGCATTTATTTTGTTCAAGACGTTTTAAAATCCGGGTGTTAAAGGTCCAATGTGTAGGAATTTCTCCCATCTAGCGTTGAGATCATATATCGCAATCAACTCTCTCTCGCCACGCAGTTCAAAGTACGTATTGCAGCTACGGTGGCCTTCACGCTTCAAAAAGCAAAGGCGTACAAAAGGCAGTCTATCAGCCGTGGCTGTTGGAGTGCATGTCGAAGAGTGGCGGGCACGCGCGCCACCCGACAGAAAGGAGAGAGAAAGAAAAGGAGACTGCAGCAGTCCGCAGGAAAATTAACTAAATTTTTTCTGATGACACCGGTCTCTTGCTCTTTTCCATCTCCGTTTTCTTATTCTGGGCGAAGAAGAAGGAACTCCTGTTCCTGAAATTTGGATTTTGAATACGTGTGGTCCTCCGTGTTTCCTTCTTCAAACTTGCCGGGGCCGGGAAGCTACGATGCCCGTTAGCATTAGCAGCACCTGTGAGTCGAAAACACGAAAGGCGGAGCAGTATGTCCTGTATGTCCCTTACCGGCTAACGTATTTCAAGATGGCGCATGAATATGGAGCGTCTAGCCCAGTTCATGTGAATGCAAATGTAAAATTTCAAGCCAAAAGGAATACTTGGAATTGATGGTGGTGGTAAATATTCATGAAACAGGACAAGTTTGTGAAGGGCAATACAGATTTTGATAATGAACAACTACACACTGGACCTTTAATTTGCTCTTAACTCACATCTTGCATCTGGTGTGAAATTGGGGTGAACCTTGCAACACATTGGACGGCTGTCTCTGTTGTCAAAGTCCTGCACGTCCCCAAGCTCCTCCCTGTCACTCCTATGCAGTTAGAAAATGAAAAAAAAAACCTAATCCAGGCAGCAATTATATGAACTCCATTACGAGGTGGCAAAGAAAATTTGTTGTATTAAACATATTTTGTAGGAGACAGGTTTGAAATACACACCCATAACGTACATACATTTCACAACATATGTATTGTGCGACACATAAACATACACCCACATTTACAAACAACAACACAAACCCACGTAGGGCACTATAGTGTACAATTTTAACAGAACTTCACAGGAAGGTACAGATACAGGACTGTGCATGTTCTGACAAAAACAAAGTCACGCACACGCACGCATACGCACGCATGCACACGCACAGTCATCCTCCAGTACGCCCACGCTCTCCCCAGATCACGCTATTCATTTCATCTTTGATTCCCTTTGCGGAGATGATGAGTTGGAAACACGAAAGGAATCCAGTGAACTGAGGAGAGACTATCGCTCCATCTCCCTCTCTGTCCTCCTGCCTCTCTATATCCCTCCCTTTCTGTTTGTTTCTTTTTCCTTTATTGCTGCTTTTTCCTACAACTAAATCTGTCCTACTTTCACTCACTCTTTTGTTCTTCATGTTTCAGTGATTATCTCGTTTTCCACCGCTCTACCTCTCCTCACATCTCTACACACACACACTATCTCCCCTTTTCTTTGTTCATGTTTTTCTCCTCTTCTCCTCACTTTATCTCTCTATCTTCCTCCTGATTCCCCTCTCTCCCTGTTCCACCTCTTTCTTTCTTTCTCGTTTTATCCACCCCTTCCCTTGGGGATCTGGCGGATAGTGGATGTTGCCACTTGGGAATGATGAGGGCGGCGAAGCGGTGGATTAAACACTGAACGATCCACGGCATGCCTCGAGTCTTTGCACACAAACACACGCACTGCACCCTTACACACACACACACACACACACACACACACACACACACACACACACAAATGTCACAGTTGCTTCTGTCCTCACAATCTATTATTAGAAACAACAATATCCTATTTCCCTTCCCTCTCTCTCTCTCTCTCTCTCTCTCTGTCACACACACACGCACGCACACACACACACGTACACACACAAAGCTATGCGAGAACGACCCATAAACCCTCATCAACATGTGACCCACTCCTCCGCTTTCCCTCTTCACCCCCTTGCTTCCGTTTCCCTCCCTTCATCAATCTTCTTTACCCTTATCAGAAAACTTCATTAAGGAGCTCCAATTAAGGCTGGCTAGATTGGTGGTAGCCATGGCAACGGCACTGCTCATATTATGGTCTGGCCAGGAGAGGAAGGGAGCGAAAATGAAAAGCAGCCACATGGAGAAAGAGAGGAATATGATAAGAAACAATTCATATGTAAGGAATGAATGCAGATGTTAACAAGTTATGTGCTCAGGGACTGTACACAAATTATTGGTGAGGTCAGTAAAATGAAGGATTATGTAGTTTATTTATTTATTTTTGCTGAAGCGAGAGGAGTCAGATTTTTTTTTGCGAGAGCAAAGAAGGATATTTGTATTTTTTAAAACCCAAATATATATTTTAGCCTTCCTTTGCAGGATTAATTAAACAACGAATCAAATAGTTGCAAATGATTTCTTAAGTGTGCAGAGGGCAACACTCTTGTCTCTGTTTAGGGATTTATTTTTCCCACCACAATAAATGCGACCTCTACCTCCTTAACTTCAAAAAGTAAAAAAAAAAGTTAAAGTTGGCCTAAATTATAATTCAAGTTGAGGGTTTTGCTGTGTTCACCATACATTTAGAAATTGCTAATTCCACTTCTAATTTCAGCATTGGTGGCTATTGTTAACAATTAATAATTGTAATTAATAATTTCAAAAATATATTCAGGTTTAAATTAAATTATCTTAACATTATTTTATTGTAAAAGGTGGAATGGATTGTACCAAACCACTAGGCCTAAGCTTTCTTAAAATATTAGTTGGTTGTAGTTCTTTTTAAGTCAAGGGTAAAAATCCAAAATAAATATTACTGGTAATAATTTAGCCTATTTTGATGAAATGTAAGATTTAACCTCCCCACCCCAGTAATTGTCATACAGTTTGTAAGTATTAGATGTTTAAAATCAAATACTTTAAGTTAAAGTGCCCATATTATGAAAAAAAATCAAACACATCAAATTTCTGGGATTTGGGGTGTTATTTTGTGTCTCTGGTGCTTCCACACGCATACAAACTTGGAAAAGAAAACCATCCATGCTGTTTTGAGTGAGATACGGTTTCTGAATGTATCCTGCCTTCAGTCTCCGGGTGAGCTGGTCTACGTCATTGGCTGAAACATTTGGTGTGTGCTAACCACTTTAGCTAATACCACATCAGCTAGCTGTTTCTCCAACTTTGGTCAGGGAAAGGCAGGATTATCCGGGAGACTTCTTCTAAACAAGGGCGCACTTCCAGCTTTGTGTGGAATACCTGCAGAACAGGGACATGTAAGTATAGTTCTAGTGTTGTAGCAGTGTTTTGTCATAGAGAACGAGGTGGCTAACTGCTAGCAGGGCTAGCTTCTAGCTAGTAGTCCTTACCTAGCTACTACGCATCTGCGACTCCCAACAAAGATGGGACAGAAGTGAGATTTCTCACTCTGTAGCTAAAACAGAGACCTGAACACACAGGGGAAAAAGAGGAGCTGCAGCAATGTGCAGTACAACAAAAATATGATGTTTTTTGAAAATTAAACCATGTAAACCTATTCTGGTACAACCTCAAAATACAATTATGAACCTGAAAATGAACACAATATGGTTGCTGAGGACTGATGCTGATTTCATTTTACATTACTGCTGGTATAAGGAACGGCGAGATCAGCTGGAAGTTTCAGATCTGTAAAACAACAGCCCACAGATCAGGACTTTCTGGGAGACATCCATACACTCTCCTTCCGCATACATCATCTGTATTTATTTCACATGACTGCTCAATCTAAGAGGGCTGGATTTGGCTCTCAGGCCCTGGGGAGGAAGAGCTAAAAGCAGCAAAGGGAGATAACTAAAATAGCCGCTGTAAAATTGTAAGAGCTAATTTGGGACGAGCAATGGTGTCTGAACAAATGGACTCGTACGGTCTATCTCTAAAAGGGAGAAAATGAATTCAAAGATGGCATAATTTCAGGAGGATAAATAATGATTTTAAAGTGCATGAGGGATAGATTTCATAAAAGGTGATGAATATGAAACTCATTTAACTCTGAGCTTTTATCATTCAACTTGGGCCAGTAAAAGCACACCTGCAACACTTGAGATGTCTGCTTTGACTCTGTTGTTCTCCTTGAGGCTGCTGCCTCTGCCAAACACATTTCGACTCCAGTTGGCTTTTTTCAACTCTTTCAACTTTTTTTATACTGTACATAAGAATATTTGATCAGTGGTTTTACTTTAGCTTATTGAATTTGTCTCTGATATTTTTTAATAAAAACATTCACATCTTTAAAGCTCTGACAGCAAGTCTATCAGTTATACTTTCATCGCCAAGACTCTTGACCCAGAGCATCAAAAAGTGACGCCAAGAGTCCCGACCAAGTGCATCTAAATAAAGAAAGGGAACTTTTTGCGTCAATAACAACGCTAAAGGCAACTTTTTGAAGCGATGCGAGTGAGAATGTGTTGCAACAACGCATTCCGGGCTCTGGTTTATTGGCATTTCTTTAAACCAATCACAGGGGATGGACATGCGGCCGAAAAGAGAGTCATCCAGCGGAATTTCCAGTGGGACCGGAGCGATCCCAGAAGTGGAACATCGTGGATACAGACTACAATGCAGTGAATGTTGAAGTATGTTTTTGCAGTGGCAGACAAATTCCTTTATGTTCACTGCTTTTGGCATTTTCATAATCGCCACTTCAGTACTTCAAAACAAGCAAATATAAAAACCTGATTCTGAAGTTATTGATCTTCACTGTTTCTTCGCAGCCTCATCGGTAGACAAGAGCGTCCATGTTTGACCCAGATTAGGTTAAATGACAATAAAATTATCAGTGCATTGCAACTAGGGCAAGAGAAATGAAAAGGTGACCGTAAAGAAAAAGGTGAAAATTGCATCCAGTTCTGTGTCTGGATGCGCTGCTACACACACACCTATCTTCCACATCCTTACTTTCCACCTAGAGGGCACAATAACACCCGCGTTTGCACTCAAGACTGGCCCTGTGCATAAATCGTGAGGTGCAGAATCGTCCAAAATATACAAATTTTCCCTTGGGATAATGAGCTGTTCTTTTCCTTTAACTGTTTTCTTCCCTTCACTCCATCTATCTCTCATTACAAAGTCTCACTGTTACAAAGTTACTCAGAGGATTTCTGGAATAGTGGTATTTTTTTATACAAAACACAATAAAATCAAAAGCAACTGTTTTAATGTTATTTTGGTTTTGATCAAAGAACAGTAGGAGTTCATTTAGAAAATCCACTTCTTAAAGCACACACACCCAAATATATACACACATTTTAATTGGACATTCACAGCCTGAATGATTTAGTGACTTGTGGAAGAATATCTGATGACACAACATCCCTCCTACCCACAGACACACATTTTAATGAACTTTTCCAATATTAAATCTCCAATATCAAATCATCATCGTTTATCAAATATAGCCCACCAATCTCTCAGCCAGATCATTGAAATGCATACAGATCCACACACACACTCACACACACACAAACACACAAATGTTGACATCTATGGGATGGATGAGGTTGACCCAAGAACACACAGTCTGGATGGGAATCAACAAGCAGAAGATGTTTGTCCACCTTCGTCTCAGTCTTCATGTGTGCATACACAAGATGCAGAGGATAAAAACTTCTGAGTTTACCAGCTGCCATGCTGAAAAACAAACTTCTCGCTCTTCTTCCATAAAGAAAAGATCCAGCTTAAAGCGCCAGGAACTCAAGACTATTTTGAGTTGCCAGGTTATACCAAGTTTCAGCAACCCAACAGGTAGAAATATATTATACGCGAGCAATTTCGTCACACCGTTAGACCAAAATGCAACAACAGCTTGCATCTTTATAGATCTGAAGTCATAGCGGGTGAAATGTATCGCCCTCTTCGACAGCTTTTATCACAAGCTGACGCCTGGAACTGATGATATCTAAAAGCATATCTGAGGGTGGATTTTTTTCTCCCCCTTTAAAAATCAATGATTACACTTTTGCTGTCATTTCAATCAAGCTTGTTCCTATTTTTGCGGCAGCAAGCCTCCGCTTGCCTCGAGCGTCACAGAAGCAGCACTGTGTGGAAACTTGTTCAGCTAATCCAGCAACATGCTGATCTGTGGCTCAATCTGCCATCCCGCTGCGCCCTGAAATGTATTTGCCTCTATCTGCACTGAGGGGTGATGAATCACAGTCATGTTCTACCTCCATGTATGTGTTAACAGGCAAACTAACTAAGAATTATTTACTTTCAAGTTATTCATTTAACAGATACTACGTTACGTGTTACGTAGGTTACAGGTTACGCAGGGAGGGGAATAACATTCAGCTCATCAAACGTTTCCTAAAAATAAAGATTGTTCACGAGACCTGCATCTTGAGTCAGAGTCGAGTCTGAAGTCTTTTGAGGAGGAGTCTTAATTCAAGTCTGAAGTCAATATAAGTGCTACTCGAGTCCGAGTCTCAAACTCAAGTCCCTATCATAAGACCAGAAAATGTGAGACCATATGAGTGATAATGTTGTCAGATATCTTCTGGATGTATAAAACGGGACTTGTTTGCTAATATGTTGCCTATATCAACTTAAGATGATATGTCACTGTCCTGGCAGCTTCTTTCTGCTGCAAACAAGTGACCAAAAAAAAATTAATACAGTTTTAAATATAAAAGAATGTAAAAAACTGATCCCACCACAATCACACTCCACCTCATGCACAAATTGCCATCCCCTGACTGTAATCCAGTATAGCTTAGCGGTGAGTTATAGCCCATTATTCCCCTGCTATACAACAGCACTCAGACTATGGAGGTAGGAGATAGCACCCCTCAGGCGCTTAGCACTCACACAAAGCCCATTTTACCTTGTGTATGAGAGGCAGCCAGGGAGGACCTGGGCTGCTTATCATTATATATACTGGGCCACAAATGGAGGAGTGTTATGTGTCTGTGAGAGAGAGAGAGTGTGTGTGTGTGTGTGTGTGTGTGTGTGTGTGTGTGTGTGTGTGTGTGTGTGTGTGTGTCCATCCATCACAGAGGTGTTATCTCCTGAGGCCAGAAAGAAAGAGCGAGACACAAGGTGAGAGCAAGACAGAGATGGATGGAGTGAGAGAGAGAGGGAGAGAAAGAGAGAGAGAGAGTAAGTGCTGTCTGTGATGTGCAGGGAGGCCTGTAAGACATGGTCAGTGTGTCAGTGGCAGTATCTATCCCACACTTACATGTGAGCTGGACACGTACGAGCACACATTCGAGGAACCAGCTGATGCTCGCAATCACACACCATCTGCCCATCCAGTGGCCCAGTCAGAGTTACGTGACAACCAATCAGAAAACAACTCAGGACACACAAACAAACTAACACGGCTAACAGAACACTGACTTCAGATAAGGTGTCTGGTCTACAATGGATAGATTTTCAAACTATAAATGGAATACAACAATGCTATTCACTCTTTTTACCTGCTGTATGTTCCAGGTATGTCAGGTTTTTATGGATATACTTTAGTGCAGATCATACACTTTATGCAAGGGTCCATATCTGAATTTTCATTTACGGTCCGGAATGATTGGCAATAACAAAAAAATATTTAATCAACTCACTTATAACTTTTAAGCAACATACGTTGTTGAGTATTCTGTTTTTCTTGTTAACTTTTGTACCGGTACCTGAAATTCAACACAGCTACCCAATGGCACCTTTTTTCCATACGGATCCCGTAACTACAGTTCGTTAAACCACTACTGTATATTCAACCTCACTAACTATTTATTTCAAAATTCTTTTTTTTACACTTCATAAGGTATTGTATTCATAATACGTACATGATAACTGCATCTAGGGCTTTGTCTTTTAAGCTACATTGCTAATGTCTTTTTCATGATGTCGGTTCTTTATTGATTTATTCTTGTTTTTAATTTGTTTCAGGAAGCTGAAGACACATTTCCACATTGTACACAGTAAAAGTCATAACTAATTCTTATTTAACAACAGCCAGGCTAGCGACACTTTGAGGTAAATAATAATGTCAGCATGCTAACATTCTCACAGTGACAATGCTAACATGCTTACGTTTAGCAGGTGCCATTTTTAACCATGTTTCCCATCTTGGTTTACATGCTAACATTTGTATAGAAAACAAAAAGTATAGAGGCTGACAGGAATGCCATTCATTTTGCAGGTATTTGGTATTTAGTCATAATTCAGTGCTAGAAAGAAATAGGCAGAGGTTCACCAAAGTAATTAATAAGCATCCTAAAGGTAAACATAACTGTCTATACTAAATGTCATGGCAATGAATCCGGTAGTTGCTGAGATATTTCAGCCTGGATCAAAGTGACTGCAGTGCCATCCATAGAGCCACGCTGCTAAAAGCTCTCTCTTTGGTCCCCTAACTGACCTGTCTCTAGACTTTCTCCAAATATCTTCTCTATCTTTTTAAACTTCAAATTTTGACACATTTACACACGTGGAGCAGAGCAACACATCATATTAAATATAGATTGGGGTTAAAAGACCAAAGCAATTCATTCAAACAGTTTAAACACGGATAGGAAAAAAAAGAGACTTCCTCCACCACACAAACTGCGTAATTATCATTGATTTCAATAGTAATTTCAAGGTGAATTGGCAAGGTTCTTTATCTTAGAAAAACACGCTTTCCAATTTTAGCAATGATGGTCGGAGGCAACCGAACACTTCACTGCGCACATCAGCATACGCACACACACACACACACACACACACACACACACACACACACACACACACACACACACACACACACACACACACACACACACACACACACACGGTGCTGGGCAGCAGACTTGAGCAGACACCTGCTCCCTTGCCTGGAGTTGTTGTGAACAGGTGAGGAAAAGATCAACTGCTGTGACAGGCTAAAACACAACAACACAATTCCTCAGGGAAAGCGAAGAAAGGAGGAAGAGAGAGAGAGAGAGAGAGAGAGATGGAAGAAAGAAAGGAAGGATTAAAGTGGAAAAAAAGAGACGCCAGCTGGGATGCAGGTGGGTACAGATATTCTGCTTAATAAGGATGGTAGGAGGAGGAGGGAGACACTGAGAGAGAAAGCAAGAAAAGAAGGAGAGGAGGGAGAGAAAATGTGTGTGTGTTTAAGAGAAAAGCAGGTTAGGAGTCAGTTAATCCTGGTGGGAATAAAGAAATTGACAGAGAGTTGAGTCCATCTCTGTCAATCTCTGACTGAGTGACCTCATGATTGACTGTCTGACTGGCAGAAATCCCTCTCTGATAACTGACAGACTGTTGGCACACTGACTGAATGGCTGGCTGTTTTTTAAATACCTCCACTCATTCGCTGTTTATGTCAGTGTTCAATGAATGAGTGAATTCATGCCTAATTTATTTATTTACCTGTTCACCTGTGACAAAAGGATTGGAGGATTTTAATTGCACTGATGGTGCGTTGATCAAATAACTAAACGTCTGAAGAATGGAGAAATCTCTACAACATTGTTTCATTTTAAGAGGTCTTCATTGGGAACTGCTGTTTTGAACAATACGGGGCTTTCAACCGTTTTTGTAAGGCACTTTCCTCTTTCAACATGTCAACCCCCTTTGCACAACGAAAGCTCCATAAAGAAATGGTTTCCCAGTTTGGTGTGACAGAACTGGACTGGCCTACATAGAGCCCTGACATCAACCCCATCCAACACCTGTGGGAATGAACAGTAAGGCCAACTGCGAGCCAGGCCTTTTCCACCCAACATCAGTGGCCAACATAACTAATGCTGGGGGCAAATCCCTGCAGCCCAGCTCCACAATCTGGTGGAAAGCCTTTCCAAAAGAGTGGAGGCAGCCTTATCAGCAGATTAAAGGTTGATTTATGGTTGTACACAGGCTCTTCGTCGTAGCCCACGTAAGTGGCCTGCACCGTTGTAAGGATTTATACTTGTGCACTGGTGTGCCTGCGTCTCTTTACAGTAAGAGAATAGCAGAGTAGGTATGTGTGTGTGGGTGTGTGTGTGTGTCCAGTATGTGTGTAAGAGAGAGAGCGATGTCTGAGAGGATCTGATTCCATTAGGGAATAGCCTATAAGATTCTGGTGTATATACTGTAGTAGTCCATTTCCATTAGAAAAACAATCTTGTATCACTGTGTTGATGTCTGTGTCCATGTTTATTGGAAGAGATATGGCGACTGTTTGTGTGTGTGTGTGTGTGTGTGTGTGTGTGTGTGTGTGTGTGTCTGTGTGTGTCTGTGTGTGTGGTAGAGAGAGTGAGACAGTAACGGTGTTAGCTCTGGAGCGAGTACAGACTCTGGCGGTGTAGATAGATCCCCTTTGCTTTCTGACCACGGTTTGAAAGCTATAGCAGGAAAAGTTAAAACATTTTTTCCCCTTTTTTAAAAATTGTTTTTATGAAAAGTTAAACTCTACTCTACCACTACCTCAACCAAGCCACGTCCAAGTGGAAAAGTCACAGTTGTTGCGGTCTGCGTCGCCGCAACAAGAAGTTACATTTCAGGGGAAACTTTTGTATTCATCTTTCTGATCCAATGTATTTTGTTGACTCTTTAATACTCTCCTCATATTATATGGTTTTCTCTGGGCTGCTTTTTTAGCCAGTACTCCTGTAAAAAGGATGTTCTAAGTCAGTAAGGCACGGTTATATAAACTCACTATAAATACTGATGGGCAGTTGATTCACTTATTTACTTCTGGTTGAGGAAGTTAATCATTTTGATCTTACGATGTTTGACCTGCTATTCAGACAGTAGATTATGCAACCTGAGGACGAAAAGAAAACAATTTCAAACGTTTTTGAAAATGTACCTCTAATTTTCCCCTTAGAGAAAGGAGGAGAAAGAAAGAAACAGATCACACTTCCAATGCTTGTAAAGGTGTTGATTGTGATGAGGTCAAAAATAAAAGGTCGGTTGAATGCTGTTAAACCTGGTGCAAAAATGACTTCATTTTAATAGTCTTTAATCCACAAGGTCTTTGTCAAGAAACAATGAATAAAAAAAGTGTTAAAGGTGTATAAGTTCGTTAGAGAAGAGGAAGTCTGGATCGGCGACAGCCATCGCCATGCAAAACTCTGTTTTGGGAAACAACAACCTACCAGCTAGCCAGCTGCACGCTGAAAATGGCATGTTCTAAAGAAAATGTAGATCTTGCAACAAGGCAGACCTGCTTGGTTCTTTCAAGGAATGATTGTTAAGACCTACGAAGAATATGTTTACGGCATTTACAATCTAAGTTGGACGTTTTGGGACTGATTGGCGGGGATTTGCTACGCAAATTACATTTAACCATGTATTGAGCTGATTTAAATAGCTCACGTTACAGTATTGTGTGAACATTTAACTTCTTGGTGTTTTTGTTTTTGCAGGGTGCAAATGTTCCACCAAAACAAGTTCCTTCCCGAGAACATTTTGCAGATGCACCATTGCTGCGACCGGAGCTTAGCGCCGCCCAAGACGATTGAGATTGGTTTAGAAATGCAAACATCCCAGAGTGTATGTGTGGAGGGGCCAGACCTTACTTAAAGTCTTACAATGCAAGACTAGGGAACAGGTGTTAACAATAACTGAGGGGACAATTATTCAATCATCATCAGTCATTGTTTGACAAATTGCACGTGAAACATTTGTTCTGATCACTGTATGAAAATGTTCTCTCCCATTGGCTCCTTCTCCGTGCAGACTCACCTTCACTGCCAGCAGCTGTGACGGTGCTGCTTCAGCGAGGCAGCTGTTTGTCTTTGCGTGTATGATTAGTGTACTGACAGTCCTCGTGTCTGGTCTTCACTAAGTGGGAAGTCCTGTTTACGGTTTGTCCTGCACTCTCCGTGTCAGCTGTGATGTTCCTTGTAATGCATCACCGCCAATTAACCAAGTCAAATTCTGTTTGCCACCATTGTAGTTGGCACATCAATACAACGCTGATTCTAATTGTCTTTTTGAAAGAGCAGACCGCTTTGCATCCGACTTCTCGTCTCTGATCCCTTTCAACATTAAACAAATCTATTAGGCTTGAATCCAGTGTGTTTGGGGGGTTGCAGTAGGTGTTCAAAGTGTTTAAGTATCCAAGTTAGAAGAAGTGTTCTGGCAGACAGCCGGACCACCTGCTTCACTTGTCGGCTGGCCGATCACTACAAAGGAAGTTCATGTTTCTTGAATAATCCTGCATTCATCCTTTAATTGTAAACCGTAAAACAAAGCTCAATTGTCTCTCATTTAACTCCATACGAGGGCTCTCTTTGTAAATGTTTAATGTTAACAATTCAGAGCTTGGACGATGTGTTGGCCTCTTTACAGACAAAGGCTGCGACTAATAAAAACTTACTGTAATGTAGTCTCCAACAGCAAAGCAAAAAGGTTGGATTTTGTACTGCAATTATCATTTCAGGCAATCCTTTACTTTCCCCATAGAGGGATTTTAGGCTTTAAATGGCCACTAAACCAAATTTTAGATTGACCCATACTAGTGACTGAAAGTTAGGATGTTGAAAGCACAGCGCCAAGATTTTAATTTTGGCTGGACCTATAAAACTACAGAATATACTGTTTGCCTTGACGGTCTGCAACTCTTCCTAAAACAGAAATCATTGGCAATTTTAGACACTTTTCAGGGGGTCTCAAGCCTCTCAGCCCCCCTAAAAATTATAATAATATATATTTTTTTAATTTATTTAAAAAAATGTAAGTGCTTCAAGTTAGAGTTTGCGAACTTGTCTGTTAGTGACAGAGGACAAACTTTTACAGGTTCAAAGGGCTTGAACCTTGTGGCTGTCGCCGATGCTATGCACCTGTAACCCAGTCAAGGAAAGGGTTAACAGAAACGTAGTTTTGGCCAATCGGAGGTGGTTGCGCCAGACTCCCGCCACTAAAATTGCTGACTGTTAGAACATTGTGTCAAATTGGTTATTACTGTGACTTATAAAGGGTCAGGTTTAGTTCCATCGTAGTGTTAATAGTGTCAAAAAACGTTATCTGATGTTGTTGTTCAGTAGCTAGCTCAGAGATTATCGGCTAATGAAATTAGAGATGAGATTTAGCAGGGGGAGTTAACACTTTTGCAAAGCACTGTATCCGTATCACATTCTCATTAGGGGCTGAGCCCCCTGTAAGCTCTGATCCTAGGATTGCCCCTGCTGTGGAAATTAGCGCTTCTGGTTGATTATGAAAACTTCAAAAATCTTTTTCTAAAACATATTCAATGCAAGATAGCTTATATTTACCCCCGACTGTATGTATTACAAGCAGCACGTGGTATATTGCTCAAATCGTGCGGAAATGAAACAACGTATTCTACCTATGTGTAATTCTTAATTTATGTTGATTCTTTGCAGGGGGTGAGAGAGATCAACTGCTGGTGGAGCCAGACTGACTTAACAAGAAAGGGAGCGGCGCACTGCTCTATCAATTCATAAGCCTGTCTCAACAGAAACGCTTTCAAAGCAATATAGAGACAATCGAGTCAGGAATGAATTTTCAGCTCTACGTCCCTTACTGCATACATTGCTTTCTAGCTTCTTTTAGTCTCAATAGGAACTGCATTAGCATCTATGAAATTAGACAGTGACTGCATCTGCATTCTAAAACGGTGATACACACATTCTGGCAAAAGCTTGAATAAATTGTCCTTTTGGTATTCTTAATACTTCTTAAGACACACACACACACACACACACACACACACACACACACACCCGGAGAAAGCCTGAGGCAATGTGCTCTCTGGTCAAAACAAAACCACCAAACCAAATTTTTTTTTTTGTGATCAAATTTACCACCAAACAAAATTTGCAGCCTCTCCCCGGCCTCTGAGCGAGCGTTCAATTTTCACACCAGTTCGGTTTTTAGTCTCCGCTCCATCGCTTTCTATTTTTGTCTTAACGCAGAATGGCAAGCACAGTTTGGTATTTATTGAGGGCGTTTTGTTAACTATTTATGGCTAACTGTCAGAGTAAATAAGGTGGAATGTGATGCGCCCGTGTTACAAATTACAACTTGATTGGAAATGACAAGTGGAAAGTTGTGATTAAAGTTTACACGTGGGTTTATAAATCGGGTTATGTTTTTGCATTTTCTTTTTTTTTTACCATTACATTTACACATTCTATATATATTTAGCTGCAGATCAGTCATGTCTAGCATATGAATTCATTTTTTAAACATTTCCTCTGAGCCAAAGTGAAAAAGTGACTTCTACAGGGGCTGATCTACGGGACGAGGCAACAGAGAAGAGAAAAAGGTATAGGCTATACCTGGAGGTGTACACACACACACACACACACACACACACACACACACACACACACACACCCGGAGAAAGCCTGAGGCAATGTGCTCTCTGGTCCATTAAATCAGAGCAAATGTAGCTATCAGGAGAATGTCAATAAGATTAACAACAGTTTTAAGTGATAACTGAGATTGTATCATCAGAGCCGAGACTGACAGAGTAGAATGCGGAACGGGCCGCATTTTTCTGTCCGAGACCGGCCCGCGTCCAACAGAGCAGTAACCAAACCTGGCCCGAGCCCGACAGGCATTAAGATATTTATGTCCGAGCCCAACCCGAGCCCGACACAGTTAAAATCTCGTTTTTTTCTCAGACTAATGCCAAGCCCGCTTTTATTAAGCAACTGTAGGAAGGCATTCGGAAATGTCAACAGATGAGCGTCGGGTACCGTCGGAAATGTCGGTACCCGACGCTGTCCTGCAGTCAGATCACATGATTATACAATGAAGATGAAGCCAAACAGGTAGGCATGGCATCCATCAGGCAGTCTGGCACAAAGTGTCTTGTAAAGTCTACAAAAACAAGTGAACTGTAAAAAAAAACCTCTAATGTTGTAATGTTGATGTAAAGTTTCCGATCACGAATGTAGTAAAAGCCACCTTGACATTATGTGTAATCTCCTGACAGCATTAGCTATGCAAAGTGGTCTGAAGATCTTAAAAGCAGGGGAGCGCGGTGGTTACATGTGTACCCGATGAAGACAGCTGAAGTGCTTTTTACATGACATAGGCTTTTTACATGACAGTTTAAATGAAAAAGTCCCCTCTTGGGTGAGATGCGCCTCATCTTTTAAAGTGCCGTTTCTGCTGCGGCTTAATGTGGCCGTGGTGCCCGTCTTAACTGCCTGTGCCAAAAACAAATTGCTGCCATTGCAGGTTGATGAGGAGGAAGGGCGAGTCTGCAGTTTGCATTACTTGCATTTTCATTACTCAACTTTTCTGACAGCTTATCCACCCCCGTTCTATCCCTCCTTTTTTTAAAAAGGCTTCAGAGGCTGAGTTTGTTATCCTGTTTACTATTTGTTGTTTTGTTTTCTGTTCAATATTTGTAACACCAGAAGTATTTACTCATTCATTTTTGTGGTTATTGCTTGGTTTTTTTGCTATGCTTTGGCAACACAGATTTGTTGATTTGAAACAATTTTAATTGAGAGAGAGAGAGAGAGAGAGAGAGAGAGAGAGAGAGAGAGAGAGAGGAGAGAAAATGACTTAATGGGCTCTAAATTAAAGAGTCTTTACTTTCAAGTAATCACAAGTTCCATAGATTCATCGCAGTAAAAAATAATGCAACAGAGGAAAGTCAAATTAGGAAGAGTTCCAATTAGCAGCATTTATCATTTCTAAAATAGATCTTGCACTCAGCACTTCACAATGCAGTGCAATTTGTCTGCGGTGGGCAAATATGTGCAAGTGCAATATAACTGGCTTTGACTTTGTAATGTGAACAGCAGATTCTAGGGGATGGAAACCTAAAGTATCCACAGTACCAAGACAAAGTTTAATTTTAGGAACTGATATAACGAGGATACCAATAATGTATCCATCTTACATTGAATTGTTCTCCCCTACATGATGAGTTCATAAAAAGAATATTTTGGCCTCTTCATGGCCTTTATAAAATAGTAAAGCTAAAGATTGACAGGAAAGGGGCGAGAGAGAGAGAGAGAGAGAGAGAGAGAGAGAGAGAGAGGGGGAAAGACATGCAGCAAAGGGCTGCAGTCGGTATTGAACGGGGGCTGCTGCAGAAAAGGACTCAGCCTTAGTTTATGGGAGACACGCTCCACCAAGTGAGCTTCCAGGAACCCCAGACCACAGTTGCTTTTCATAATTAAAAGTATTGGTATCAATATTGGTAATTCTGGCCCTGGCATTACTTTTAAAAAAAAAGTATACATTTTTTGTTGAGAAAGGCACAAGATTAACAACATTACACATCAGTAGATTTAGCCCTTTCTTTCTTTTCTGTTTTTCAGCCCCCCCATCCCTTAAAGATGCAGTAGGTAAGACTTATAAAATTAACTTTCTGTCATATTTGCTGAAACTGCCCCTATGTTCCAGTAGAACTACATGAAGCAGGTCATTTAAAAAAAGTTCTGGTTCCTCTGGCACCACCTACGGAGGGGGGGGGCGGGGTGGGCATTCATTCATTCTCCCTTGTGGGGGGAGGGGCTTACGAGATGTTTTGGTGGCTTTAGTGGAAAGGGGGGAGGGACTGAGAAGTTGTCAATGTTCATATTTTTTGGCTAAGTCCTGGATCTTCGCAATCCTACCTACGGCACCTTTAACACACATACAACGTAACACATTCCAAAACTAAAACCAAATACCCCTCTCCCCCCCCTCCCACCTCCATCTCTGCAGACTGCAGGGGAAGCGAAATGGAGGGAAAGAGGGCGGCAGGCGAACCGAGCCTCCATTTACAGCTGAGACTTAAATAAAACATCCAGCTATATTATCTAGATAAGAGAACTCATTTTACAGCAGCATGAGAAAGACACCCAGTTCACATTGCTGTCAAAATAACGATCAAACCCGCCAGACCGGTCCGCCTGTAGGTGATCGCGCCTCAGCGGGTCAGCTGGGTCCCGTAGAGAGTGTCCACATTAGTGGGAAAATGTCCTCAGGGGTGAGGAAACATCAGCAGTGCTGATAAAAACCGTCATCACCAAGTCATCGCCTTCACTGCTAAGTAGAGAGGGGGAGAGGAGAAGGCCTCCGGAGGTGAAGGAAAAGTAAGTCCAGGCTGCGAAGCGACACCTGCCAAGTTGGTATGTTCTCAAAAAGTGACCGGGGATTTTATTTTGTCCAGCTGAAGATATTTTCAATTTCTGCAACTTTACTTTCTTGAAGAAACAACTCGCACATCCAAACATTCTCCTGTGCAGGTGCGTTGGAAAATAACATCAACTTGTATTTTTTGTATTACACGTGTGTTGATTGAGAGCCTCCCTTTCGATAAGTGTTCGTCTATCGTCCCACACCTGGGAACACAGAATGGGAGGGGTGAAATGTATTTATGTAGTTTTATGATGAAGGTCCGGACGGACCGAAAAGTTAGTTTTTTGTCAATAAATGTTGATGCTAGAAAGAACTGAGTGCGGGATTTGTTCCTCTTTTTTTGGGGCATTTTGGGCCTTTATTTTGACAGGACAGCTGAAGACATGAAAGGGGAGAGAGAGGGGGGAACGACATGCAGCAAAGGGCTGCAGGTTGGAGTCGAACCCGCGGCCGCTGCGTTGAGGAGTAAACCGCTATATATATATATATATATATATATGGGCTCGCGCTCTATACAGGTGAGCTACCCGGGCGCCCCCAACTTTACTTTCAACATTCTTTATTTCCTTTGCCTTCAAATAAAGCAACAAGGTGCAGGAATAAAGCATGCTGTAATGAAGGAAAGTTGTGCAACCTGTTGTATTGTATGCCATGTCCACACCATATGGGAGGGGTGGTAGAGATGGGAAAGATTCCCAAGTTAATAACCTGCATGTTATTGGATAACTCAACATTATATGATTATTGAGTTGGTTGTGTAAGAGTTCAAAACCATTACATATGGGTTTAATAGCACTGAATGATGGACCCGAGGTGTTCATGTTTGTTTGGTTTTCATGGATTTCTTTCGCATTAAAAAGCAATATTTTCCCGGTCTCTCATTTACAAGCTAGAAACTAGTAATTATGATAACGTCAATTAGACAGTTTCCTGATCTGCCCCTCTTTATCGTTTCAATGTGCCGCTGCTGTTGTTTGCCGTCAATGCGATCTCAACGCTTTCTCCATCTGTTTCACATTAAAACACTTCACTCCCTCGAAGCAATCTACTGTGAAACATCGACAGGAAGTGTTGATCAACAGCAGCTTAGCAGCAAGAAACAAACAGCACTATCACATCTGTTAGAATTAGCCTATAAAAAACTATTCAGAGCAACAGAGCTGCAAAGAGACACCTGACAAGTTGGTATGTTCTCAAAAAGTGACCGGGGATTTTATTTTGTTCAGCTGAAGATCCAGGACATTATTTCCAATTTTCTGCAACTTTACTTTCTTGAAGAAACAACTCGCACATCCAAACATTCTCCTGTGCAGGTGCGTTGGAAGATAACATCAACTTGGAAACAAGTAAAAATGTAATGGACATGTATTATAGCCAGGAAAATGGAATGGATGGATGAATGTATTTGCAGATTTTACATACATGGAAACATGAATCCAAGTATTGTTAGAGGTTAAGTTGCAACAGGTTAAACATTTTTTTGAGTCACTGTGTATTCCTGAGATGTATATTAAATTGTTGTATACAGTATTGCAATTGAATTGGGATGTTGATTACCTGGATGAGTGTCAAATGCTGCACAAGTGACATGTGCGTTGATTGAGAGATTCTCCAATTGATAAGTATTTGTCTGTCGTCCCACAGAATGGGATGGGAGGTGAAATGTTTTTAAGGCCGGTTATGATGAAGGTCCAGATGGAGCAAAAAGTTAGTTTTTTTGTCAATAAACGGTGATGCTAGATTTTAGAGTTTGGGATTTGTTCCTTTTTTTACCAATTTTACTTTCTTTTTTAAAGATTATATGTTTGTTTGGTTTTGATGGATTTCTTTCGCATTAAAAAGCAAAATTTTCCCGGTCTCTCATTTACAAGCTAGAAACTAGTAATTATGATAACGTCAATTAGACAGTTTCCTGATCTGCCCCTCTTTATCGTTTCAATGTGCCGCTGCTGTTGTTTGCCGTCAATGCGATCTCAACGCTTTCTCCATCTGTTTCACATTAAAACACTTCACTCCCTCGAAGCAATCTACTGTGAAACATCGACAGGAAGTGTTGATCAACAGCAGCTTAGCAGCAAGAAACAAACAGCACTATCACATCTGTTAGAATTAGCCTATAAAAAAAACTCTATTCAGAGCAACAGAGCGGCGAATATGGCGTGACAATATTGTGCTGATGTAAATAATTCTGTGGAACAAAAAGAGATTATGATGAATTCACAATGCCGGCGGTACATGCTGAGAATATAGACGAAGGCTTTTGTTTGACAATTTATGTTCGTGGGGAAAAAGACAATAAGAGCTATAAAGAGTGCAGACGATGACATACTGTAATTACCAAGTGGAAAGGAGGTCAGATAGGGGAGAAAAGGAGACGAAAAGACAGGAATGGGTTTCAAGCTGGCCCATGAAATAAAATCCACTGGTTTGATCGCTGTAACAGCGCACAACCTATGAACACATCCTCATGAAAGACACTGAACTAGGGAGAGACCAGAGAGAGACACAAACACGTAGAGAGTGAATTAGGCAGTTCAGCCTGAGGGCAAGAATTCATGGCTACAGAAGTCCACACCGCTTTCTTCCACAGCGGTGAGTGGGTTGACAAAAAGAAACTGTTGATGAAATCAAATTCTATTTTTCCTCTCGACTACGCAGGACCTCTTTCCATTCCATCACTGTAGTCTCACATTGCCAGACCTTCCTCCACAGCGCTGCGGAGGAAGGTCTGGCTAGTCCACACAGCATTCCAAAATTGAAGAAAACCGTGCTCTGGTTTTCTGGCATTTCTTTTAAACCAATCACAATTGTTATTGGGTGCCGCTAAGCACCGGACGGAGCTATGGTGCCGCTGCAAAATAGCCTCGGGAAGGAAATTGTTTTGGTGGAACGTGAATGTTCAAAGGTTGTTTTAGTCGTGCAACAGAAAACTCAGATTGGACAGATAGTCTAGCTAGCTGTCTGGATTTACCCTGCAGAGATCTGAGGAGCAGTTAACCACAGTCCTCAGAAATCCACCGGAGTTTAAAATTACAACACGAAGAAAGCGGAAATTAATGGAGATCCAGCCGAAAAGAGTGAAACCCAGCAGAATTTCCGTCGGCAAAGGAGCAATCCCGGAAGTGGAACGTCGTGGATATAGACTACCATCACTGCAACTCGAACACACTTGATTGAGAGGGAGATACATGCAAATGGAGTATATATGCAGAATATACAGTATATATATATACATGCAAACTGCCACAGACACTGACAGCACTTATATTAAGTCATCTATTGTCATTTTAACTTCAGTGTCACAATGGGAAACAATTTGGACTGGACACGGATACAGCAAAGTAAAATGAGCAAAGACACTGAAATGTCCCGCTCCCTTAGTGAAAGCCTCGGAGGCAGGGTGCTTAAAAAGCTCTCGAGGGTTTAATCGTTTCTCCCGTGGATTCCTTCTTTGTTTGTTTTCTCCTATGACTGTAATTGGCCTTTTATGTGCGAGCTGAGCTAAAATAAAACTGACAACGTCGCAGTTTTGCAGCAGGATTGGACTTGTGGCTGTTAGAATATGCAGACCTCGGGAAACCTCTTCTTCAATTTATGCCTCTGTTGTCAGGTAAAAGCCGGACATCTGCAATTTCTAACTTTTTTGCGCGGTAGGGAGAGATTGTTTACATTGTGTTTCCTTTGTGTTGCCTGTTGATTAACTGAGTCACAGACGTGGGTTTTAACAAGGCGACGGAACTGTGCTGAGCACATGAAAGCAACGCAGACACTTAGTGCAGATAATGAAACCATCAAAACTGCTGCTACACTGAGACACAGCAACAACGAGTGACGCCTACACATAGCCTTGGGAAGGAACTTGTTTAGGAGGAATGGAATGTGTACATTCAAAGGTTGTTTTCGTGCAACATTAAACTCATATTAGACAGATAGTCTAGTTAGCTGTCTGGATTTACCCTGCAGAGATCTGAGGAGCAGTTAACCATAGTCCTCAGAAATCCACTTGAGATTAAAATTCCAACACAAAGAAAGCGGAAGGTAACGGGACATCCGAAAAGAGTGACATTCGGCGGAATTTCTGGCAGAACGATCCCGCAATCGCAGAAGTGGAACGTCGTGGAGATGGACTATAGATGGACGGACGGATGGGTGTTATTATTAGTATAATTATTAACTTATTATGAACGTTCTCCAATCTCTAGTTTTCTGGGAAATCCTGGTTGTAGAGAGGGGAGAAAAGCAGCTTTCCCTTCACTCCAAAACTTGCTGCTGACCTCCCTTCATGCAGTTTCTGCTGTGGTCGACAGAATCAATGCAGCATACACAACCGGAGGCTAAAAAGGTTTGATCATTTGCAGGGTTTGAAGGATATGTAATAATAACAACACAGTTCACAAAGTTCATTTAAAATGCATTCAGTAATCTACTTTATGACTTTCACTGATGTCTTTTTTTAAACCAACTGCAACAACGCCAACAGGACTCTGACGCAGCTTGAGACAAAACAAGGGAACGTTTCAGGGCACAATATGCAGCGCAATATACATGCTGGAAAGTGAGTTTGAAAAGCCACAAATCTGCTGCTAAAGATACTTTAAATATTTGTATATTTGTATAATTATACATTTAGTGATCATGTAAAAGGTCGAAATGTGTTCAGACATGAGCACATTCAAGATTCACGCTTAACTTTATTGTCCCACATTGTGGGAAATTTGTCTTGGGCAGAAAGAATAAGATCTTTCTTTCTTTTCTTAGAACAATCAGTGAGTCAAAACAAAGGCATTTACCATGATGACCCATATGAAGAAATGGAGCAGAAAACAATGTGTGTTTATCAGGTTATGCTTACTGTGATGACTATTTATAATACTATTATTATACAATTATCATTAAATGATTACATTGTACTAATTAAGATAATCATTAAATAGTGTTTACCTAATTGGAGTCTCTATAGAAAAAAGATTAGTCTGCATGTAAATGTGCTCATTAACTCTATTAGGGTGTTTGTCAATATATACACACACTTTTGCATGTCTTTGTTTATGTGTGTGTGTGTGTGTGTGTGTGTGTGTGTGTGTGTGTTATATACTGATAATGCCACAGTTTTTAAAAATCCAATCAAATAAAGTCTTTTATTCTAAATCGTGTTACTCAGTTTAAATAGTAAGACAAATTTCAGCAACAGCACTTCGATGAACCTTCCTCCTCCTCATTTAGTTAAAGATAGACACTTGTATGTGAGAGGTGTATCCGAGATTTATTCTTGATAAAAAAAAAGAAAACATGACAGGAAAAAGAAATTCTGTCTTAGTTGCTTAATTAACTCAATAACTTAAGAGCCCGTCTGCATCAAGCTTGTTTGGAGCAGTTTATTTAAACTCTGGTTAATGTGGCTCGGGAAAGGGAAGTTTGGGGTCCCCTGCTGGAGCTGCTGCTCCTGCGACCCAACCCCGAATAAGCAGACGAGGATGGATGGATGGATGGATGGATGGACTTTTCTCTTCCTTCTGTTCTTATTTCACATACAAATTTATTTTCGAGCAAATATGAAGGTGCGAATGGTTATGAACATAATAAGTTTGTATGTTTCTTTATTTACACGTATATCAAAATATTTAAAAAAAATATATACAATATATAATTTGCAAGGAAATGTGAAGGAGAATTACCTAAAAACCTTCCAGGGGCTTAAAAAAATTGCCAATTCTCCAAATGGCATATTCCAGGAAATATTTATGGCAATTGAGTAAAGGCTACCCAATTATGTATCCATCAATAATTTTAGACATAACAACTGAGATATAGTTTAGCATAGTACTTGGCCACAATGCACCCCATAAACACCCAGAGAGAGCATACATTATGGCTTAGATTTTCACCAGACAAGAAAGATAAATGAGGAAATAAATGCACATAAAAAAGAAAGGGAAAAAAATCAATTATCATAATAGGCTTTTAGACTTGTATGCGGAGGAACACATTGGAACACATGGACCCAGCTTATAGGGAGTCCATATGGAACATAATGGTTGGTTAGAGACAGTGATGGAATGTAACAAAGTACATTTACTCAAGTACTGTACTTAAGTACAAATTGGAGGTACTTTAATTGAGACTTTCCTTTTAATGCCACTCCCTACTTTTTAGAGAGCTACATTTCAGAGAGAAATACTGTACTTTTTACTCCACTTCATTCATCTGACAGCTTTAGTTACTTAAAAGACATGTAGTTTATAAAATATGATGTTTCATTATCAATTAAACTTCCCAACAATATAGTGGCCTGCCTACAAGCCCAGCTGAAATGATTAGACCATTAAACACCAGTTTGACAGAACAGTTTTGAACGTTTCCAGTTTCTAAAATGTGAGGATTTTTCTGCATTGAGTACTTTTACTTTTAATACTTTAAGTACATTTTCCTGATGATACGTACATACTTTTACTTAAGTATCATTTTCGATGCAGGATATTTACTTGTAACGGAGTATTTTTTACAGTGTGGCATTAGTACTTTTAGTGAAGTAAAGGACCTGAATACTTCTTCCACCACTAGTAAGAGATACTGTATGTGGGAAGCTTTTTAACGTATTGCAATGATGGATGTTTTGGAGTTTTCAATTTGTTTTGTGCGGGATGAATTAGCTTGTTGATTCAGTATGTGAGAAGTGTGCATAATGTTTGTTGTAATATATATTTTGAAAGCCAAAATCGCAACAAATCAACACCAAATAAGTGCAGAGCGACACCTGACGTTGCAACTCTCAATCCACTTCCGAGAGACCAAAACACACAAGACTACATACTGACTCTACTATTTACTATTTTCTCATGTATTCCTCACTGCTGAGCACAACAGAGAAGAAGAGTGCAAATAAATGTGTGATGTTAACTTATAACAGAACTCAGAGGGATGACCGTTTATACAACCTCTTGTAAACTACTCCAACAGTGTGGAAATAAACATACAGTGTCGCTGCACTGTGGTTTGAACCACAGAGAACAAACCAAGGTGATCTATAGGCTACTGAACACAAAAAAAACCTTCCTCACTCCAGCCAGAATAAATAACAGTTGCTTTCAAACCACGGTGGCAGCATTTAATTAAACACTGAGCTGTCATAGAGGGAAATTAACCTTCAATTATATTCACTTCATCTTCACGGGTACGTTGCTTAGGTATGTTAAAAATAACCAGAACCCTCGCGTGACTGTTGATAACATGTGCTAACGTCTCCACTTGATATATCTCCTAGTGCAGTTGTGCCTGCATGTCAGTCTTCCTTGGCTTGGATCATCCACCTTCACACAAAAACTTGTGCTTTTCTTTGTGATTTGTGATTCAAATGCATTTTTTATTCTTGTTTGTGAGACATGGAAGCAGGGCTGTAGTCAAGACCAACTTTAGCGAGTCCAAGTCAAGTCAAGTCCAAGTCCAGGACCAAGTAGAAAGCCATTTGAGACCGTCAAAGTCAAGACCGAGTCCAGAATAAATCAAGTCCTGTTAAAGACCATAATACGCAATAGGGTTTTTCCAGTGCTAATATAGTGATTAAAGAGTTAAGATAAATATACAAACAAGAATGATCAAACTAATAAATGCAAAGTACTGTACAATAGGTCTGTCAACAAATATTCTAAATTTGAATATATATTTGAGTTGTAAAAAAAAAAATTCAAATATAAAAAAATGATCTTTGATTGCCTGCTATCCTGGCAAAAGGACATTTTCTTCCGTTCTTAAATCATAACCGCAGGAGAGAAAACAACATGAGTCTTTTTTTTTCTCTCACTTTTCGCCTCTCAGGGTCTCGGTGCAGGTGGGAAGAGCATGAAAACAAAGTTATAGTCAAGGGAATCTTAAAAGGTCCGACATCCAACATTTAAAAAGCTTTCTACAATACCTTGAAAAAGACATCTGTATTCTTTACAAGTTAATGCATAATGATCGGAGGAGCTATTAACTGTGTAAGTGGCAGAAAACAAGCCGAGCCCTTTCATTTATTTTTATTTTTTTAAGATAGTGGCACCTCGTTTCAGCAGAGAATGGCAGTTGAATGGCAATGACTGTTTGTGCAGACAAAACACATGCACAACTGTCAGGATAACAATTGTGGGATTAAAACTGAAGTGGAAGCCATAATGAAATCTTTTCTTTTTTTTAAACTGCAAACAGCATTGGCGATTTCAGCATACCCTCTGGTGCTTGTCAAGTGTGTATACATTTGGGAAAAGACCCAACAGCTTTCATATGTCACAGCCACAGATACATCACAATCTCAGCAACAACATGAACTAAATTGTTTAAACGCTGAGAGAAAATATCCCACAGCACTGAAATACAAACGAGTAAAAAGGCAAGATCATAGAAAATATTTGGCTGTGGTAACAGCGAGGAATGGGAGAGATTAGAGGATTATACCTTCCTGGATGTTACTGATAGATCAAAGATTTGTATACAAAAAAGGTAAGCCTTTCAGAAATGAAGAATGCTCATTATTCCTCATTGATGCACATTGATTCATTTTTACGGGATTTCAGAGAGTTTTTGCAGCCAAAAGGGTCATGAAACAGACTGTGACAGAGGAGAAAAGGACTGTAGTCGTGTGGGTTTCAGGGGATCAAAACTTTGGAGTATTTGCATAAAGTTATGCACAAGAAACAAAGAATATTTCCATTTAATGGAATGGTGCAGCCATAAAAATATGTCTTGGGTCTGAGCATTTCACCCAGTTTATGTTGAATAAGGGGATTTTTCCAACCTTAATGATACTTAAGTGGACGTCCACCTTTCAGAGTCACAATTACAAGGAATCCACCAAACAGATAAAGCAGAGCCGCTACAGGAAGTGATGATCTAAACACTGTAGGTTTGCCTCTACTGCATTCATTTAGATAGAAATCTCTGTCATTTCTTCACTGGAGCTACTCCGTCGTTTCCCATCATGCATCAAATCCCCTGGTGTCTTATTTTAAAACCCAATTTCCTATTGTTTACCGTTGCATCAGTGCCACTCACAACACCGAGGTCCGTACATTAAACTCAGAACCAATTTCTTTTATAAATCCGTCCCACTTTAATAAGCTCAAATATAAAACTAAATAATGTGACTGGGGCAATGCGGAAAGATGTGAAATGGGAGAAAATATAGAAGAAAAAGGAAAACAACAAAATCACACGCCTCGGCAGGGAACGTAATGACTGATGATGGATATAGAAAGCATTCATTCAGCTGTACAGTTGATGACAGCAGTGTTGGAGGTGCCTGTGTGTGTGGTGTGTAAGTATATTTACATTGAACATGAGTCATTTAACCATAAAATAGTGTCAATTATCCACAAAACTCTTTAATTAAAACTAAACGGTTTCTTTGTTTTATCAAAGTGAACCACAGTGATGATATCCTGCTACAATTAGCCTCAATCATGAAAAAAACAGAACGTTCCTGTGTTATAACAGCTTTAACTTAAAACTACAAATGTTTAGCTGAAGAAATTAAACAGAGCATGTTGTCTTTAAGTTGCAACTGACATTAAGTGGCAAGCAAAGAACGAAAAGGAGGTGCAAAAGGATAACAGTGATTACCTTTGAGCAGGATGTGAAAATAGGTGCAGTCACATATTCTAGATAACACCAGGCATGTTTGAGGCACTTTGTTTCAATCAGGAAAAAAAAAGGTAAATATGGTTGTTTGTGAAAACAACACTATTTCTCTTCCAAGAGGAACAACAAGTGTTTGTGGGTATTATTTATTTGTTAACAGCACAGTATGAACATGCAGGAGGACAAAGCATGGCAGAAAGCACAGAGAAGTCTATCATCCTTAGCTTGGAATCAGATTTTGAAGCACCGATATTATTATTATCATTTATAAAAGTGCTGCAGTTAATGCTACGGAGGAGGATGAGGCTACTGCTCATCCTCCTCCTTATTCGTCTTGCATTCATTTGTCTTAGATAAAGGACCTCACCTACACTGCTCTAATGACACCAACAACCACATCTACCCAACTTGTGTAAAAGTGGCTTCTTCCTCTCTACTGTAGTGGTACGACAGGTCTTTCAGTGAATGTAGTTAGCGCCAATAGGGTCAGTACTGCCATGTGACAAAAGGAGGCGTGTTTGTGTGACACTAGTTTATATCCACGACGTTCCACTTCTGGAATTGCTCCGGTGCCACCGGATATTCAGCCGGATGTCACTCTTTTCGGCCGTTCCCTTCAGCTTTCTTGATGTTGTAATTTTAAAATCGATTTCTGAGGACTATGGTTAACTACTCCTCAGATATCTGCAAGGTAAATCCAGCCGGATTGCTAGACTATCTGTCCAATCTGAGTTTTCTGTTGCACGACTAAAACAACTTTTGAACGTACACATTCCACCAAAACAAAGTCCTTCCCGAGGGTATTTTGCAGCGGCACTGTGGCTCCGCCCTGCGCTTAGCAGTGCCCAAGACGATTGTGATTGGTTTAAAGAAATGCCAATAAACCAGAGCCCGTTTTTCTCCCATCCTGGAATGCTTTTTGGATTAGCCAGACCCTCCTCCGCAGCACTGTGAAGGAAGATCTGGCAAAGTGAGACTATCTGACAGTAATATTGAGTAAAGCAGGTAACTCTATAGCACAATATCAACGAAGGCAGCTCCTGCATCATTTTATAATTTTGAGGGTGTATCTTAAAAAAAGAATTCAGGAAATTGTTTCAGGAAGGAACATCACACGGCAGGCTGACTGCTGCAAACGCACAGAAAACACTATTGGAAAGAAAGACTGTTGGATTGAAGACCGTTTACTTGTTTCGCACAACACAACTTTTGTAAATACACTTTTTAAAAGCTGAACAACGACACCGAAGAGTGGTTCAAAAAGGAATTCCTCAAGGTTCGATTTTGGGTCCGTTCTTGTTCACTCTCTATATTATTGACATTTGTAACACTGTGAATTCATTATATCAATATAATTTGTATGCTGATGACACAGTCCTTTATGCTGTAGCACCTTCCTATGACCAATCATTTGCTTTTCTCCAGTCATGTCTGTCTTACCAGCATATAATTGATATTGTAAAAATCAGACAAATTAAATCTCAACATTACAGGTCCAAAACTGTGTTAAACCTCAATATTACAGGTCCAAAACTGTGTAACACGGCTGAAAATGCCAGACGAGGAAAATGGAAAATCAAAAGCAACCAGAAACTTAGATTATAGAGTAGTAGCTAGACAATAACGTCTGCATTGTTCCTACCTGCACCTGCAGATATCCACACTCAATTACAGCACCATGTCAATGAATGCTTCAGCTTGTCCAAGAGGTATATTTACAAATGTATATGTAAAACAAACATGTAGGAGTAAGGTGGGAATATGAAGAGCTTCATTAAGTTGCATAAAGATAAGAAACAACCTGACTAAAAACAGTTTCTGAATTGTAAATAACTTCGACTGATACTCGACCAGTGCTCGCCATGCTAAATAATTGTCGGACACGTTTCCTGTTTTATTTTTCTTGTCCGATACCATCTTGCTACAGATAGCAGCTGTCCAAGCACTTGCTTGGAATCATTCCTTCCTTGAACCAAAATCAAAAAGAACATTTAAACCCCTGCAGACAGAGACCAGAGCCTCCTTTTATCTGCTGAACAGATGGAAAGAGGGGATGAGTCATGAAAACTAAGGAGAAGAAGAGAGAGAGAAATAGCTCAGGAATCTCGTTCTTGCTAATGTGAGAGGGGAGGTGTGTCGGGTGGGATAAAAAGATAACAAATTCTAGTTTGGGTATTTGAAGGAGGCAGAGAGAGAGAGAGAGCGGTATAAAAGAAGGAATAATGAGGAGGGAGACAGAAAGAGGTGGCGTGAGACAGGCAAGCCGAGGAGATGCAGTTGAAGCATCTTTAATGCAGATTGCAATGCAGAGCTCGGCTTTGAGGTGCAAACCTGTGTGATGATAAGGAGAGCGTCTCACAGCACAGCCTCCTTTAACCTAAAGTGCCTTCAAATGAAAACTTTAATGCATCCATCAATACAACACAGCCAGGTCGAACCGTATCTCATGCGTTTTATGTTAAAAAGAGGAATTGGCCGTGTTAAACAAGCATCATCTGTAATATTATAGCATGGTAGAAGTTTAAGAAAAGAATATTTCAAAACAAGTTATTGGGTATTTTAACATAGTTGCCTCCAAAATAATTCAAATTTTAATGGATGTAAGATTTTTTACAGAATTTTGAAAGGCCTGCATATCCAGCAAATGCCTTGTTTTATTTAAGTGAAATGGGTGGAGTTGTAATGTAGACATGTAAGCGAGTACATCAAAAGTTGTAAATAGCATTCCTAAAGTATGTATCAACACGACAAAGAATCCACAGCCACAGTAGCAGCTCTGTGAGGCTAAAAGTGTTTACCTCACAAGATCATGGGAGAATCACAAGATCACATATCGCATATCACCTCCAGACCCAAAAGGAATCTGTCGATTTTTTAAAACAGTTTTCAGCGGCGATGCAGAATAAAAATCTGCGGAATTGGAGTGTTTTTGTGCTTGGGGTGGAGATCTGTTAACATTCTGAGTTTTATTCAAGTTAGTTTTATATTTTTTTCAGTTTGTTTAATATCTTGTGGGAAATTCCAACACCTGTGAAAATGTCCTTTCTGAGCCACCATTTTTCTAGATGGCTTCCACTTCCATGTTTTTTTAGTTTTTATTATTTGGTTATATTACACATGGAAGCAGCTGAGATAAAACACAATGCTCTGTTTTTCTTTTCTTCTTGGCTAATTTGCTTTGTTTACATTATGGTTGGGCGTTTCTTTGTTGTATATTTCATCACTTACCCCCCAAGAATTTGTGTGATAAAATTGCAAATAGTAGTTATTTGTGCATTGAGGTGAAAGTGCTAATTAACCTTGTGAATTGACCACATTTTCCATTGTTTTCTGTGTTTCTGTATGAGTACTGAAGGTCAATGTTGCAAGTGGCTGTGCTACAAGTGGGGTTTCGGCCGTGATAGGCTTCCTCACACCTGCCGCTTCACAGCCCCATAAGTGTGTGTGCTTATTTTGCACTTTTTGCACACTTTTTACAACCTTTATTTTCTTTTGTTGCAGAGACAAAGAGAGAGAGAGACTTCTCATTCAGCCCAACATTCATTTTCCCATTACTACTACACTCACAACTCATTTTGTTTCTCAATATACTGTATAATATTATGTTTATCATTTGATGTATTTTCAATGGAACAGATAGAAATAAATAAATTATTGTCTATTTTAAATTAAGTTAATACCTTTGCATTGCTTGTTTGAATGTATTGAATCTACAATGTGTTCTTGGGGTAAGTCCTCGTCCCCGACCAAATGCATTACTATTGAATCTGTAGTATTTAGCTGGTTTCTGTTTGGATCCTGGATGTAAAGTTTAAGTGGAAATGCAACTCAAAACTCCTACCGAAGTTAGGGGCCACCAAAGCAAAAGTGATATTGAAATGTTTAATAGTTATTAGATGAAGTCGTTACAAGTTTTTATTGCGAGGGGCTCATACAGCAGTAGTCTGTTTATATCTGTCAGTCTGACACATACTAACCCTGACAACATATTTTATACCTGGAATGTATTAGTCAATATTTCCAAAAACAGGATTACTCTCTCGACATGAACATTTTAGGATGACTCATATTTTCTGCATAATGTCTTCTCCTTGCTTGCCAGCAATCATTTTGTCAGAGAAGGCAACTTTAATCATTACTCTTCTTTTCCTTCAGATGGAGGCTTTCACATAGAAATTCACGTCTTCAAACAACGACTCAGCACCAGCAAGATTTATTTGTCATGTTTCCTCAAAGCATCTACTGTAATTTCATTTCCATTGTCATTTAGGTGTATTTGCTTGAGAGTGCAGGGTCAAAGGCATTATGGTGTTGTAGAGATACTAAATGATAGAAATAAAAACAAAAATAACCTCAATAGAGAAAGGTGGAAATATTGCTTTTTGCACCAGTAGATAAGAGGATATGTAAGGAGGGTAACACAAGGTGGTTTTGAAGATAAGCCTGTAAGGATGGGAGTGACTCAGCTTTTCTTTTACTGCAATGGAAAAGTCAGTGAGCACAGAGGGAGACGAGTCAACACCTGGTTGGACAGACGAATTGAAGTGACCCGCTATGACCGTATACTGACAAAAAGTTCAAACTGTATGCAGTTGTGCATGTTAAAAGAGAAAACATAATATGACTCAAAGTAAAGTACATGGCAATAACGGAGCTCAGCGTAAGTTCATTCAGGAAGACTGCTATGCATCACATCTCTCTCTCTCTCTCTCTCTCTCTCTCTCTCTCTCCCAACCTAATCAGCTGCACAGTCATAAGCTGAATGTGGGTGTTTACTCTTTCAGTTAAAGTGCTAATATTATGCTCATTTAAGGTTCATAATTGTATTTAAAGGTTGTACCAGAATAGGTTTATGTGGTTTAATTTTCAGAAAACACCATATTTTTGTTGTACTGCACATTGCTGCAGATCCTCTTTTCACCCTGTGTGTTGAGCTCTCTGTTTTAGCTACAGAGTGAGACACCTCACTTCTGTACCATCTTTGTTGGGAGTCGCACATGCGCAGTAAGTACTACTAGCCAGTCAGAAGCAGAGTATGAGGGTGTGCCACGCTAGCAGCTAGGTGAGCATTATAACGTGTGTTACAAAGTGACGCACGTCCATCACGGAAGTAAAGGCTGGACTACGATAGAGCTGTTTGGAGCAGTGTGTGTGTTTTCTGTTGGAGATGGTAAGTCCCTTCTAAAAATGGCGGGTTTGTTCAGGACACCCCCCCGTCTGTGGCTAGCAATGATGACACAGTGATTAGTGACGATTCTCTCCGACCAATCAGTAGTCTGCAGGTTTTCACGTCATCGCCTCAGCTCGCTTGGAACCTCAATGGAGGTTATACAAAAAAAGAGTACCAGGGACTTTTTTTCATAATGGAAAAACCAAAAAGTTGAAAAAGTAGAGTCGAGGCTAGTCGAGCAGGTACCAAGTAATGGAAAAACGCCATTTGACACAAAAACATAGGAAAATATGGTCCAGGTTGGAAAAAAACTTTAATGCATCAATGACTGACGCAATCCCAAACTACTTCAGTAATATACAACTACATCTCCACAGCATTGACAGGTGAGTTTTAAACTGCTATTTTTGCTAATGAAGCTGCGGGAACATCTGTGTTTACACTGCTCATTATTTTATCATTGGCTAGGCGAGGTTTTAATTGCGCAACGCAATTTATTAAATCACTAGTTTGAAAGTTAGAAGCTACCAAGACAACCATGTCTCCGAAGTTCCATTATTACTAAACTGTATCTAATTATGTTGTGACAGCAAATGTAATTGCTGCCTGGATTGTGTTCAGAGTCAATGTTTTTTTTTTTTTTTTTTACATACATTTATATACTACTGGAGTTGTGAGGAGGTGGTGGGGCCAATTGTTAATAAATAGTTGTAATATGAAAATGTAATTCCTTTTTTCTTATAATTTTATTAACAGATTTTGAATACCAAGTGCAATCCAATTCTAAAGAGCGCTACAGTCAGTCACTGCTTCTGAACATGTTACCAGAGAATATCACTGAGAGAAACTACAAAAAAAAAAAAAAAAAAAGACATCTTGCAGTATGGCCTACATTGTCCGACTGACAGGTGATTTGACAGGCTTCTGGGAATTGCAGTGAAGAAGCAACACAGCAGTCAATGTTTAGCATCAAAGATGTTGCAGAAGCACAACACGACAGTGAATATCTCGCTGCTTCATAAATCATCTGATGTCAGTAATTGTTTGGTGAGCAGCTCTGGATTCGTCTGCGAAGACATCACCGAGAGATCTCCGGCTTCCTGCCTCTGGAGAGACTTGATCATGTCGGCAAATTAAAACTGTATGAGATGATGACTAACATAATGAATTCAGGGAATAGGTTTTATAGAGGGTAATATTCCTCCGAGAACCGTCACCAAGACAAATTTCTGTACATTGTATTGTACTTGGAGAACAAAGTGTCTCTGATTCTGGTTGTAATTACTCAATGAGTTCTGCAACAGTAACAATTAGCTACACCATGTGTCATGCTGCTTGAATACACAAAGATCTTGACTCCCAAATGTAAAGAGTAACAGTGAAAAAGAATTCAGTAAATATAAATGTCGGTTTTGCTTCCTCATAACAACATACATTAGTGATTCAATGGCAATTAGAGCTTTGAAATTGGTTCCTTCAAACTTTCCAGGAAAATCCTCAGCAGTGGTGCTGTAGTATTTAGAACCCTTGGAGCTATATGGATGTTGTTATTGCTTGTATGAAACGGAGTTGAAACTGCACTGGTAGTTATTGGCTCCAAAGCACCAAAGTATCGCCCTCACACAAGAGGCTCACACAGTTAAACTGAATGATAAATATACTCCTATCAGAAACTGATATACTACGCCAAGGTTTTTCGACTCCGTTCTACCAAGAAGATGAAACACTTTTTTTTCCCCCATTGGATAGAAAGGAGAAAAAAAAGGACAAATTGAGAAAAGTAGGACAGCCAGGAGAAGACTCAATGACATGTCAAATGGAAGCAATTATGTCTAATGTACATCATTACATTACTTTTTTCCCTTTATTCCTTCATTTCCCTTTGTTGTTCTTTTATTCTTCTTCTTCTTTTATAATAGAATACAGAAGGGATCAGCGATGGAACAAAAGAGCTAGCGGTGAAATGAAAAGCGCGTTTAGACCTGTTTATTTTGTTACATTTTTTGTGTGATTTTCTTCCAATGTATTTGATTTATTTTGTTTCTTTACTGAACATGGACAAAACCTAAAAGAAAAAGTAATATACTGTACCATGATGCAAAATTAAACCTTACAAAACCTTTCTCTTGTTGCTTAAGCACAATTGCAGTGACAATGATCACTTAATTAAAACACGATCTCAGGCAGTTGTTGTGAAAGGAGAAAGAAAGTGCAGCCTCATTGGGTATCGATCCTGTAGAGAAATCACCTTGTTCTACAAAGCCTTTTAATTTCTCAGATAAGGCGAAAAAAAAAAAAACAGTATAATAAGTAAGTAACAGTATATTTAACTGCAGCTCCAGGAAGATCAACTTTGACGGATAAAGAGCCACGTTAAGAAATCTGAGCCAGCGAGATAAAGTGGAGATGAACGGCAATCTGTCTCCTGCAGTGACAGTAATATTTATGAGAGTGGGAAAGAAGTGTGTGCATTTGTAGCTTTTACCTCTCCCTCTTCTTCTGTGTCTCACTCTCTTTTGTCACAGTGCATAACATCTCTAGAGGAGTGGTGATCCCATACAAACATCATGATACATATATGTGCATGACATTATAATAATTGCTGCTGCATAATGTAATAGCATCACTAATGCTCTGAGAAGGGCAAATAAATGACGTGGAAACCCACCTGCAGATACCCAACTGACACACAAAATGTACAATTAAACCCATTTCTGGTTTCATGTTTATGCCTAAAGTACAACGTATAAGTTTGTGGTCTTATACTAAATACACTCACACAGACTCAAAATACACACACACACACACACACACACACACACACACACACACACACACACACACACACACACACACACACACACACACACTAAGGAACTCTGATTAAGGGTTTCAATCCTTGAGTAGAGAACAGAGCAGTGAGTTATACCTCTCCTTCTAAACTTGGCAGCTAATCTGACTTCTACAAGATTCACTCACACACTGACGCAGACACACAACAGACACACAAATACAGACTCCAATAAGCCATGGAAAACTGCGGAGTTCGACTGGCATTCACCTTTTTGTCGTTTTGTCAAATTCCAAGCGGATCGCAAAACATTTGAAAACTCGATTGATAGAGTAAATTTGTTCACTTCCATTTTCAAATAGATAAGAAATTGTTTGAAATTTTGCAATATACGGTTGTTTGTTTACTTGCCGAAAATTAGAGGAGAATATCATACCACTCTTTGTACATCTAAGAAAGCCAATAAGTCTATTTTCCAAAATGTCAAATAATAGGGCGTAGCACTTGCCTAATTGGCATGATGCAGTAGTGAAGGTGCCTTGTGTCGGCAGAGCTACATACGCATCCATGATTGGCTAGGAAACCAAGATGGAAGACCAATACAGACTGCCTGATTTGGAGCGTCATTACACCCCAAAAAAATGTGCTCTGAGCTCCAGAGTCCATTTAGTTAGTGAGTTGATGTTTGCATAAAAGGCCCAACGGCCCTGTAAGCCTTATAGGTTCCAGACTTAGTAACTCAAAAAACACTCCATCCCACCACACAAGCTGAACACACACACACATAAATATGTCCGGTCATCTGCGCTGACCTGAGAGATGATGATGGAGGTTTTCTTGCTGCGATATGTACAGTTCTGATAAGGAAGTAGAGAAACATGAGGGGGAAAAAAAGAGACAAACTCTGACTCCTACACATAGATTCGAATCACAGTTTTTGTCCGGGGTGACAAGAAATGAATGTCAGGTTGCACTTTAGGAGTTTCAGCCCAAAATGAGACATCTATCATCATAGCAACTATCAATTTACACAAAAACGTCTTTAAAAAAAAGAAAAAGAAATAGCAGGTATAATGTAAGTGTTTGTCAGGCAAAATTATACCACTCTCACATTTGAATAGACTGTAGTTTAGAGGTACTGAAGGGGAAATTCTATGTATTTTTCCCACACTATATATGTTTAAAAATAAAACTGAGGCTGAACACTGAAATGATCTGACTCAGCGTTTATCGACAAGATTTTCAAAGCCTCAAGCCTTTTAGTTAGGTTATTTTGTTTTCAGTCTGACGCTGTTTAGGAATTAATCCTTGATTTTCCACCCCTGAAAAATAAATAACATTTTCTCCTTTCTTCGGTTCTGTTAAGAGGTAAAAGGATTCTTTGACAGACTTGATATTGGAGCTGTTAAAGGGTGAGCTCTTTTTTTCTTCTCCTGTGATGTTCACTCTCAAAAGAGGCAGAGAAGATGGAAGCTAGGCTGTTGTCCAACACAGCAGGGCTTTGCACTATAAAAAAAAAAAAAAATAAAATCTGTCTTTATAAGTGCTGTAATCTTCTATTCAGTCATGAAGCCTGATTTTGATTGGAAGAAGAGAGAAAAGTAACTCTGCCCGTGGGGGATGATAGGCTCACTTGTTTCCATGCTGCTTCACTTCTTTAAATCATTTTATATTTGCCTGAAATGAGTCACAGTTAGTCTAAACTGAGCAAATCATGCATCTCATGTTTCTCCACAATTCTGATCGATGAGAAATCTGTAGAAAATATCATTTTTGCTTTGAAAAAAGAACAATTTACCACTTAGTGAATTTTCTACTTACTTGAAGCAAAACAAGATTCAATGGCATAAAAGCAAGTGCCTGGCGGATGGAGAGATGAATCTTCCTCAATAGGTCTCACAGGGAGAAGATAAGATACTGTAGTTTCTTTTGTCATGGTCGTAATAGTGGATTTTGAATAGGATACATTAAAAGTGTGGACATCCAGAATATATTGATGTTGCCGTTAAATTGATAGTTGCAAGTAAGACAGTGGGTAGGAGTTTCTTTGCAACTTTTAAACTACTCGTCCCTCTCTCGGCACCAACCTGCCTCATGTAATAGATGTGCAAAGTATTTTTCTATTCCAAGGTTCTGGCACTTGACATCGGATTTAAAAAAAACTACTGACTTTCATAGACTCAGGATGTCATGCAGTGTGCTAAGACATGATATTTGGCTCTCTGAATTTGACATTGTAGAAGCTCCGGTGTAAACTGGTGAAATCATTTCTAAACTTCTGCTGGATGAAAACAAATCCGTATTACAAGGTTTACTCATGTGCGTGTGTCGGTGTGTGTGCCTGATCTCTGTTGACCCCTGAGATCAGGCATCTCAATAGATTGGGTTGATATGTTTTATTTACAAAAATCTAGTATTGTCAGGGACATTTATACTGCAGCTAAACAAAAATAAAAGTTCTTATTGAATATATATTGTTTAAATCCAGACACTTTCAAAAGAGATCTATGGTAGTCAGGTTGATTTTTATTTCTACAGCAAAAAGTGACAAGCGTATCTCAGAGGGCTTTAACGGTGTGTTTGCTTTCATTTTTTTTTTTTCTTCTAATGCTTTTTTAACCAGCTGGCCTAAACATGACATGTCTGATCTGCATGCTCCTGTTCGCCACCAAACCCACCAAAACTAAGCTTGCTGCATTGAGGCACTGTAGGAATTCACTTCAACATCATGTTCATTAAATGTTACTTCTTTATGTTGTGACCACAGTAGTTGTATATTGCTCTGTGAAGTGAGTATTAAGTGTATACATTACAATATAGCCAAGAAAAATGTTGCATAATAGATTATTTTTGGGCAAGTGGAGATACAACAGGGAACAGTTGAAGTCACAAGCCATAGAAGCGAGGTTAGACAATAGAAGAAAAAGGCAGAAAACCAATAAAATAAAACCACAACTCTTACGGTGTGATACTAACTGTGATACAGTTAAAGGTCAGCGGAGATAGGGAGGATTTTAAAGGGGAATTTTATACATTCTATACATCAATCTCTGTTTACAGGCCTTGGGGAGTGGCCTACTATATGTGGAAGAAGCTGTATAAAGTCTTTTGTGGCTCCATAGGGAGTGGTGCAAAGTCTGATAAATGTCCTCAAGTGTCACTTAATCGGTGATGGCTGGGTCTGAAGACTACAAGTTTGAAAATGAAAAGAATCTTGGGGGTGAAGACGTGAGTCAGCAGAACTCCGGGGCTCCTCATCTCTGTTTGACGCAAATGGTTTGATGCTACATTAGCCACTACTAGCATAACAGACCAGTGAAGCTGCATCGTTGGTAAAGGAAGAAGAATACATGGAAGAAAAGATGATATCTCTGCTGTTTCAATGTTGTTACATATTTCTGTAAAACTGTCCACCGTGAGTCTGACAATGTTACAGGAGTGTGATGGTACAGTATACGGTGGATTACTCTTTTTACCACCAAACCAGGACAATCAAACAATAGTAAAAAGAGGTGGGTCAGTATACAAAAGCACAAGTGTACATCTAAATTACAAGATGCAATTAAAAGCTGTACGAGGCCAGGTTGTAAAAATGCTGGACTCGCTAATATTACATCTTTAGCATCACAGCTGTTGCGGTTGAATTTGTTTAAAGTCACCTCACTCTGCCTTGTGCTGTTGCCAGCGTGCAGAGTTGTCTGTAGATTTCAAAAGCAAATCCCTGATTGGGTCACTCTGAGCTCCTCGAAGTCCTGTCCTTTAGTGTTCATTTCACATTAATCAGAGATCTAAAGTTACACTCATTAATTCTAAAAACGGGTAAAGTAATGCCAGAACTGGGGTGATGCAGTTCCTTCTTCTAGTACACCACATCAAATCAAAACTGTTTCCTGTGCAAGCTGGAATGTCAAAGAGACTTTTGATTCAGTCGAGAATAAAGAGAGTTGGGGTCATTGAGGCAGGAGGAGGAAATAAAAGCCTGAATGTCTCTTGTCAAAAAGATACAATAAAAATGGCTTCATTGTAGAAATGTACAAAGGCCTACACAAAGTCCTTTAGTCAATGTTAAGGTCACCATCAAAGTATAGCGCCACTAGCTGACAGCATTACATCAGCTGATACAGTGCCACATTAATTCTGAATCACGTTAATGGCTCAGCTATCTGGAATTCTGGATTTTGGGGGTCAGCAACAGCAGATATAAAGGACTCTTTAGACCCAAACCATTAAAGAAAGCTCCAGAATTCTTTTCTTTTTTTCTGGTGTGAAATGACTGACCAGAAGACGACTCTATACCCGGATAAGAGGACCGCTGAGCACCACTCACACTGAAAAGCTGAATAAACACAGGGGTCTGAAAATCAAAGAAGGCTGTGTCAAGGTTCCTTGACAGTGAAACTGAAAGAGTGAAACACAGACAGGCACAAAGCTGCTATATTCTTTCCTGCTTTCCAAAAGCGGCTATAATTAATATCTTCATGTTAACAGACTTGTATGTTAAAATTAGCAAGCAGCTACCACCGAGCCATTGCAGAAGTACCTTAAACCTGCATGCTTTCTTTCTTTATGGCCAGCAGGGGGCGGCCCCACTGGCTCCAGAAAGAAGTCTGGCTGTTTTATAGTCTACTGTAAGTCAATCAGAAAATGACTCTTCTTCTCCCTTGATTTAATACCGCAATAAACATATTCCTAATGAGTTTGGGGTCTCAATCGCTAGTTTAAAGTCATCTCTAATACAGCATAATGTTCATTAAGTAAATTATGGTCCCATTTAGAGTAAAATAGACAATAAAGTAGGGTATGCTCAAGGGCATGGGTACCGTATGATTGACAAGTCGCCACCGCCGCAGTGTCCTCAGGTTCTCAATCAGATCCACCCCTCGCTTCTCCCCAGCTTCAACATTTCGTCCAAATATGGTCATTTCTTGATACAAGAAGACAAACTTGCCAAACTTGAGGCTTTAAACCAATGGGTGACGTCAGGGTGGCTAAGTCTATGAAAAAGAAGTCACTCGCACTGTTGTCTACAGTATATACACAACGTTCCACTTCTGGGATTGCTCTGGTGGAGCCGGAAATTACGCCAGATGTTCATCATTTAGGCGCGAATATCCTTTACCTTGGGCTTTCTCTGTGTTGGCATTTTAAACTCGGTGGATTTATGAGGACTATGATTAACCTTCTCTCAGATCTCTGCAGGGTAAATCCAGACAGCTAGCTAGACTATCTGTCCAATTTGAGTTTTCTGTTGCACGACTAAAACAACCTTCGACATACACATGTTCCACCAAAACAAGTTCTATCCCGCGGTTCCCCGTTCTCCATTTTCCATTGCAGTGGTTCACTGTTTTGGTTATTTTCAGCAAAAAAGCTATGAAAGTTTACCGTACATTAACTGCCCAACACCAAATAGCAGACAGACAAAGTTAGCAACATTGTGGAGCCTTTAGCAGCTACAAAGCTAAAGATCTTTTTCATCAGAGTTGGTGGAGACCAAACTAAAGCTAAAAGGAGAGTGTATGTTGGAGTGTAATTAACAGAAACAGGACTCCAAATTAATGTTATTGTCGCTCCATGTCTGTTTTATACAAATAGGCAACTCTGCTAGCAAGTTTGCAAAATTAATTTGAAATACTTGTTTGACAGGTGATAATATGTCACAGCTGTGCCCCCAATTTCTTCTGTTCTACAGCTGAGGGAAGAGTGTGCATACATATTGTAAAGCAGTAAATCCCAACCGAGGGTTCTTGTACCCCAAACGGTATTTCAGCAGTTGTCAGGATGAACTTGAAATAATTGTAGAGCAGCTCAGCCGATTTGGAAAGATTTAAACTGTGACTTAAATTCCACGGTTTAGGAGGAACACTGAAGAGTAAATCGATACTGTAGGTAAATAGAAAAGTAATGGTTACATGGTTGAAAACCTCCAAGCAGTAGAAGTACAAACTTGACCAAACTTACTTCCAAAAAAATAAAGAAAATAAACCAAGCGTAAACGTCAACTATTCCAGGATCACATTATCCCCTTTTATGTGATTATTGGTGTTAAATAACAGCCTGCTTCAAATCCATTCAAATGCTACGAACCACTGTTATACAGGGATACAGTTATAACTGCACAGATCAGAGAAAAGGTAAGGAAAGGAATAACAATAATAATAGCAGACACCCATTTAAACATGCATACGCAAAATCTGAAATAACAAGGAAACCGAAAAAAAAAAGAAAAAACATTCCATGACGATTTACATCCCTAAGTATAGCACAGAACACTGCAAGAGCTGCACAGTGGGAGAAGAAGAAGGTATCCTGAGAGGCAGGAAAGCAGGACAGTGCTGCTGTAAGTAAATTGGTTACAGAGTACAATGAGACCTCTTCTAACCAGTGTTGGGAGGAGGAAACTTCATCCACATCTGCTGGAGTCTCAGCTGGCCTGGCAGAGCCTTGGCTTTAACTGGATTAACAACAAAAGCTAAGCTCAATAACTAATAGGCCTCTTCTTCCTCCTCTCTGTTCCTTCTCTCTCTTTACTCCGTTCCCCTCTATCCTCTTCTCTCTCCTTCTCTTTCTATCTTGCCGTCTTCCTCCTCCTTCAGAGTGAAGCAGAGAGATAATGCGGAACACTTTCATGCCTATTGCTGAATTAAACATGGAGAGAACAGCTTGTACTGGGTGCTAAAGCAGGAGCAAAGATAGAGGGAATATGAAAAAGATGGATATATACAATTCCACCTCTGCACAGGGGTCCCTGGAGCGCCGCTGAACATTTTTTTACAATTAAAAAGATCTGTCGCAGATAGACTGCACTGAGGAAAGCTAAACAGGACAGACATTTTCTTTACTAATTGGCTGGGTTGAAAAGGACAGTTGTCATTGGGTGGAAGCAGCCAATCGCCAAGCGCAGGGGTGGCATAGCGCTTCAAAATATCTCCTCTGAGGATTCCTTCCCACCTCCAGCTTTCATTGCCGGAGCTGTAAATCCCATCTTGCCAATTTGTTATTACCTCCACATACTTTTTGTCATCTTTTCAAGGCAGCCAACCAATTGGGCCCCACAAGAAACAAATCTGCCCATCTCTAACTCCAGGCTGGATGGTGAATAATTGACAGCGTTTCAAACGTTCTTGGTCTCAGGTGGTATACTAAAAACCCCGGCGATGTCTTCTTATCCTCTCAGCAGGGGCTGAGGTTTCAGTTTCTGTTCTGCCTCTCGTCTTTTTTAACTCTCGATTTCTCTGATCTGAGAAGAAAAAGTCTCCCTTTCACTCCCGGCCTATTTGGTATTCCCCAGATGGAGTACCAAGCTACCACCCTCGTCCTCCATGCTCCCCTCCCTCCGTTCCAGTCTCTTTCCCCGTGACAGAGCCAAGTGACCTGTTACAGCATCCTCTGCTTTGCATGGGCGCCACACACGCGGCAGCAAGGACAAGACTTTACAGGGGTTGCGTTCAGGACTGCAACCTCCCAGAGCACACGCCATGTGAGGCGGGGCAGCAGGCTAGAGATCAGAGGGGGGCGCTTGTAACTAGCATGACCCCATTTTCCACAGTCCGTTTTACTCACTACAGAAAGGGAAATTCAAGCAAGTGTTATTTAAGAATGATCAAATCTTATTTATTCTCATCAAAGATACATAATCCTGTTGAGCCCCAACTGAATTAGTCCATTAGATGAGTTCCAAGGTTGCATTTGAACCTTCTTGCGAAGTTCCTCAACATAAAAGAAACAGAAGACATTTTTTTTTTTAAAGGTTTTCAGAACATTCTCTGTAGTTGCCTTTTAACTCCTTTCTCCTAAATGTAACGAATAAAAAAGATCCAAGAACTTTTATCTTTCCTGCTTATATCATGTCCTTACAAAATCTTAGGTCAGATATGTTTTAAAGTCGCCGGATTTTTATCTCATTAAGTCATTTTTGCTTATTCCACTCACAAATGTCTTGTCTGACAGCACATTTCTCCAGATTATAAAATATTTTACTTTTGAAGAAGTGGATGTTTTGTAATGAAGGCACCAAACTTTTTGACCCCATTTTCATCTGCAAGGCATACAAATGTGATATGTATCTGGATATCTTATCTGGATGAGAAAAATACGTGTTAATGCAAGCTGTAAATGTACACAGATTGCATTAAGATTGAATCTCAGCCAAGTGAAAATTGCAATCTACACAGTATGAACAAAATCTGTCAAGCAAGTTCAAAAGTTATCTAACTGCTGGCTTAAGCAAACACGACAAAAGCAACAAGTAGGTGGCAAGTCCACCAGACTCGCTTAAAGGTGACTTAATATTCCTTTTCGTATTTTCTGTATTATCTATAATGTTAAATTGTTGGATTTTCATATTAAACGTGGCCAGAGCTTCAAACAATGGAGGTCAACGTATTTCAGAGAAATCCCTGTCAGCTAAAATGCTGAGATTACAATCTGTTTTCAACAGTTTTTTCTACTCTTGTCTCTGTGTCGCGTAACACTGCGGCGTTAACATTGTCGCATGTAGCTATATGCTAGCAGCAGTGAATGTGATGTAATATTGGCCAATGTTGTTAATTTCTCAGGTCACATTAATGTTAAAACATGTCCGGTTATGTAGTATTTGGTTCAGAAGCCTTTATCTGGGATTTTTGACGATAGAAAGTGCTGCTATATTCTATTACTGTGCACTGCTAACTATGTAATCTTGGCTGCCAATGTTGTTAATTTCTCCCCAATTTTGGGTCAAACTGCTGCTGAAACGTGCCCGGTTGTGTCATATTTGGTTCATAAGCCTTAATTTGTGTTTTTCACGGTACAAAGTCCTTCTGTATACTCCGTTGAAGTCGGACACCGACTGTAGGGAGCCAACAACTACAGGAGCGAGACAGACTGCTGACAAATCAGAGCAGACTGGGCTTTTTCGGGAGGGGGGCTTAAAGAGACAGGCGCTCCAACAGAGCGTCTTAAGACAGAGGGGTGAATACCATAGACAGTATATAATGGACCAATAGACCCCGTTGCTCTGGACGGAGACCAGTGAAGGATATTAGAAGCACTTTTCCGGTGATGGCCAGCTTTACTGCGCAGCCTCAGCCCAACTGAGAGAGACGACGTAAATGTGACTTGAGCATTGTGTCTGACATTTGTAAGTCTTCTGGTAGCTGTGACAAGAGAAATCTCAATCATTCCCAATCTTGCAGAGACGGAGAGTGTAGGTATATGTAAGGAGATAACATGGGCACAGGCTAATTATTGCTAACTAAAATGCTAGTTAACATTAGTAATTAAACCTAAACAGCTCATGTAAGTCGAAACTGCCTGCAAGCTTATCCTGTACTATACGGTAATTCCTCTACTATGCGACAGTAAGTCACTTGGTTATGACACAATCGTTAGCCTATTTTTACAAAAACGTCTGCTACGGAGCCATAACGTGAGGTACAAGGTAATGAAGCCTTTTATACATTGTCGTGTTTCTTTAGAACTAAACAACGGACAAATAGAGTCTTTAAACACTTCAGATGTAAAGTTATTCACTGTCAAGTGACGTCAAAATGAATGCTAGTCAGTGGAATGCTAACGGGAGGTGATGGCTTTGTAGCATCAAAATGGCGCCATAGGAGGTTCGAGTTCTGAAGCGAAGCTTACCCCCTTGGTGAATACAGGTGCAGCAGCCATGGGCAGTATGAGAAAAATGTGTTTTTTGAACATTTAAGCATGTAAACATGTTCTACTACAAACACAAAATAAAAGTATGAACCTGAAAATGCTATATAATAGATCAGCTTTAACTAATTTACATATTGATTACAAAGTAGAACTACCAGAACTAAATGCAGATGTCCTTATCCAGATAACGTATCCAGATACAGATAACACAGACCACGTAAATGGGGCCTACTGCATGGTAGGCAAAACTGTGACGTAATAGGTAGCTTCCAGGTGTGTGGAAGTGGTTGAACTTGAGAGAGGTTGTTGTGACAAAGGGACAGCACTTCTCTGAGTTAGCAAAACTTAAAACATGTCCTGTAGAAGATCTGTTGGGGAGGCTAAATATCCCAGAGCAGGTGAACTATACTGCGTTCTGCTTTAAAATGTGCTGAGGAAAGAAAAAGGCAGTCTTATTATTTATAGACCGATAGCTAGGCTCGGTTTAATTAATTACCAGCTGTGTCCACAGAGAATTGTTTCAGAAAGGTTTTTTTTTTATTGAAAATGGGTTGTGCAAAAACAAAAGTTATGAATGATGATGAGTTTCCTCACTATGGGTACATGCACGCTACAAGATTTTCTGGGACTAATTAGGCGCCAAAGTTGTGATCACAGTTGACTGTTTAGAATTAAGCTGCTGCAAGAAAACCTTGGAGAAAAGATGTACTGAGGAGTATAATGGCCAAATAGAGGGTAAATGTGCTAGAGCGAGATGACTCCAATAAGTCAGGGATTGTATTTTTAGGGTGAAAATCAATAACATTTGAAACTCCAATAAGGAAAGAATATATCTTTCATTTGGGCACCATGTTTAAAAAAAAATAAGTTATCTTTAAATTGTAGGCTCAAATTGTAACCTGGACAATTACACCATACATTTTTATCTAAATGAGCAACCTTAAACAACAGAATTCTTTTTGTCCTGCACACGTCTGGATCTTGGAGCGTGCATGCACCCTGCAGAGTTGAAAACACACTTCAATACTTTACCAAACTGTACTGCAGTGATACAATAAACAAGTCCTACAGTACAACATGTGACACGTGTGGCAACAGAAGTTACAGTATGGCTGTTTGTCAGTTACTTTGAGATTAATTGGCAACCTGTCCAAACACTGTGAAACGTTATGAAATGTCTCCACTGAAATGTATTGTAACTAAGCAGATATAACTGTCTCATTTACAGACTAGCAGATTGCACAGTGTATAATGTTCAACAACAATCAACAACAAGGGACCTGCTCAGGACTGAAACCCACTTCCTTAACACAACACAAGATAGATCAACTGAGGTTTTGAATTTCAGATTTGAAATATCTCAGCTTTCAATTCACGGACACGTCTGTGTTCAGATCTTGAACCCACTGAATTCATTTTGAGTAATAACATCTTAATTATTATCACAATATATTGTTACATTTTAATGAGGCATAAGTGAATAAAATGGGACGAGACTTATAATACGAGCATGAGACCATTTTCGGTAAACAGGCCTGTTTACTCACTTAAAAGATTCCCTTTGCAGATCCTTTCTCAAAAATATTACTTGAACTAACATTATACAAAACTGTAAATATATACCACACTGTTTTATTGTGGATTTTACTCACAGTACCCTCTACTGCAAAGTGACTCCAGCCACAAAAGTAGCTCGATCAAACACTCCATGTCTACAGTAAGTAAGTGTGTGGCTGTGATGTGTCATAGCGTAGTGATATTGTAAAGTAGAGTGTGTGCTTGATTCAGCTGCTGAAGCATGCAACACCAGTCTAGTTTGCTCTTCTTTCATTTCATTTTAACTGTGGCCTTGGTCACATCTCTTTTTTTTCCCTAACTTTAACAGGCTCTACATCTCCAAGGAAGTGTGCCTGTGATGCAGAGATTTCCCCCTCCCAGAGCCTCCCTGTGTCACCGCACAATCATCCCGACATTAAATAGACAAGTGATATAATTCAACAGTTATTTGAGAAATTGCCAATTCGGTGCCCTGAAGGATGAAAAAAAAAAAACGATGAATAGGAAAAAGCTGGGACTCAATAAGGCAAATGTGTTCCAGAAACATAAGAGCTGCGTTATGCATTAGCAAATGTGTCGCAAATAATATCTATTCAAAGAAGTACCGTTAATTAATTAATCAAATTGTCAAATTGCAACTTTCCAATCCAGTTTTGCCGTCAACTCTCTTAATGTTCAGTGAGAGATCTCATCAAAGACAGAACAAGCCCACCTTGTCAGCAGACGTTGTCACATATTTTAAGCGAAACAGTTTTGTCAGTGTACAAGAAAAAAAAGGTCTGGGAGTTTGGGATTTCATTTAGCCTGTTTCACTTCCACTCTTTAAATGTGTCTTTCCATCCAATCAGAATACAGAACATGGAATAATCCGGTACATAGCCAAAGAACATTCTGCAGGACATGGAAAATGAATACATGAAATACAGCAGCCTCCAACAAAGCCGGTGAATATTTTGCCTCGCTGAATGCGACCCAGATAGGAATATAAATACAAGTTATCCCCTTCTCCCTGCACACAGTCATCGCGGCACTCGTCTAAGCCGGCCATTATGTATATAAAGAAAGAGCAGAACGAGAGAGAGAGATGTAATGTGTGTGGGGACAGAGCGTCAGCAAAACACACAAATGGTGCAGGACGCATGTGGAACAGAAAGAAGAAAAGAAAAAGACAGAGGAGTAAAGAAAGAGCAAATGAGAAGAAAAAATAGAGTCGGTGGAGTTTTTACCCATTAAATGAGTCATTACCGACCCAATGTGGTACTGTGCGAAACCCCCAAGGCTCCCGGTGTGTCTTTTCCTTAGCGAGATCAACACCATTGCACAACATCAAAAAACAACAACAACAGCATCTACAACGAGAGCAATAACAACAACAACGACGACGACGACGACGACAACTGTGCTATAGTGAGATGGCGCCCAATATATAAACGATGCACATCATTAACACCACAGCCAGCCACACATTAGCACACACTGTTAAGTCTTTTATGTTTCTCAGTTCAGTGGCCCTCGTCCTCGCCAGCGGCACCCATCAGGAATCCAGGTGGTGTCACAGGGTGGGGCAGGAACCCAGAGTCACTGTACGTAAGCCCGAAAAGATACGCTGTCACTGGGATGAACAGAAACTCCATCATTGTTGCCAAGGCGACAAGTTTGGCTTTTCAAGTTTTAAAACGAAGAGTACGCAGCACAGTGGCACTATCCACAGAAGCCGTTTGGACAGTTTGACGTGGAGTTCAACATGTTGATGAAGGTTGTTGTCTGTTTTTTTTTTTCAAATTTATTTTTGAAACAGGAAGGCGATTTTTGAATGGCTCTGCGGAGGTATAAAAACACAAACAATGGAGTCCACTCAACACAATCACACACTGGCAAAGCTGACAAAACAAAGAGCGTAGCATCAAGCGGCGTCGCATCAGGAGTCGCTGTGGTTTTTGTTGGCTTTTTGCAGTCGTTTTTTTTTTCTTCTTTTCGTTTTGTTTTATTTGGCTGACACCGAACAAAATCCGTCTCCGCAATTAAACACATTCAGTCACATGTTCAGCCACAGCCCGCTAACCGCCATAACACATTTTCCTTCATCAGCTTCAACTTGACTTTGTTTTCTTTTTTAATCACTTTTCTTTTAATCCTCTTTTATAATATTACACAGTCGGGGCCAAGCGGAGAGGATGTAATTGATGCCATCTCTTTAATCGGGTTGAATGTGAAGCGGGAAGGTGTTTAGCCGATAGAAGCGATGTTGATTTATGTTGGTGGGGAAGAAGGCTGGCTCCAACTCACCACTTCTTCCATCCACGTCTCCTTTCTCTATTCCCAGCCCTCTCTTCCGTCCTCAGACATAAATGGCAGTCCGGGAAATGACAGAGCCGTCTCTCTGAGACTCCATGTCGTCGTCGAGGTACACGTCCATTTCTTCTTCCCCGCCGCGGCCTCTGTGGACGTGATAGGCTGGAGGTAGCATGTCCCCGCCTCCCCCGATGCCTCCAAACCGGTCGTACTCTTCCTCCATGCTGTCGTCCAGGTCGAACTTCCTCCTCTCAGCTTCGTCTATCTCGCCGCTAAGGAGGATGTTGTGGGCGGAGGCGGGGTTGCCCATGGAGGCGTGGTGGAGATGATGATGGTGGTAGTTATTGGCCTTTTCCGTTAGAGTCCCCGTGGCGTCGCAGCCCTCGCGGTACGCGTAGATGGGCACGGGCCCGTTGTTGTTGGCGCCCGTCCCGTTCTTGCTGCCATCGTTGCCAGTCCCGCTGAAGAGCAGGCAGGCTTTGTTGCCATAGTCGCCGCCATTGCTGCCACCGCTGCCGGCCGCTATGGCGTCCCCGCTGCTGGGGAAGCCGCGCCTCTGCCGCCGGCGACTCCGGGTCAGGAGAACGGCAACGAGCGCGACAACCAACAGCAGGGCCAGGAGTGAGCAGATCACGGCGACCGCCACAACGCTGGCACTTGACGGATCCTCCAGGGCTTCTGCAGAGGGGATGAAGGGGTTGGAAGGAGGGGTGGAACAATGGGTGGAGGAAAAGAAAAAAAAAGGGCAGGAATTGATGGCTGTTTATTAAGGAAGTCTTGCTCAGTTTTGGAGGAGGTATTCACAGTTCTTCTTGTATTGTTTTTGTGTGCTGTAATGATAGTAGTAGTGTCATCCTCTACGTGTGTTGCAATCCTCTTACAAGTGTGTAGTAATGTTCTTCTCAGTGTAATCCCTTGGTAAGGGTGCAGTCAGTCATTGCTGGGATCAGGCTGAATGGGACTCATTCACTCTCTCCCAGAGGCTTGTTGCGCTGCGTTTTGAAGACATTTTGCATGTCTGTCCGGCTGCTGGCGCGTCAGTTTTTTTTCGCCCCGCCCCCCTTTGCCAGCTGGGGAAAAGCCTTTACTACTGTTAACGGTCCTTTGTTCTATACTTCATGTTGGTGTGAGCCAAGTTTGCCTCTCCACTCTTGTTTCAGTCCAAGATTGAAACAATGAGAGTTTACAGCACTGGCAAAAAAACAGTTTGTTTTGTGCCTATTGCTGCCTTTGCCAGGGGTTAGAGGTAGACCCAGCAAAGACACACAGACAGACGGATAGAGACAGACACACAGGACAGACAGACAGACAGACAGAGGCAAATATTAGAAGAGGTTCAGTGGAAAAGAGCACACAGTGGCTTGGAAAGTGCCACAATGTTTGGCATCCCTCGAGCCCTCCCAATTTTACCCTCTGTTTCTTCCCCAGCCTCCTAATTATACCTGTCTGTCTTCTTCCCTCTGATCCTCCCATCCTCTGCTTCCACCGCTTCCTCCCCATGCCTCTCTTATCGGTCAGCTAGTCAAACCACAGGGCAGAGTGATGGCCTGCTGTCAAACCCAGGACAGAGTCCAGATCTCACTGATCAGCAGCGCACAAAGGTAAAAGGTTCACACTGTGGAGCAAAACTCATGCCAGGCCATTTCTAAGAGGATTCTCTGCAGGAATATGAGAGAGAAAATAGGTCTGGCTGAGATAGTGAAGGATTTGTACGAGTGGACTCACGCTGGGCTAAAAAGAGGAGAAAAGAAAGTGTCAAACAAGCCAAGGAGAAGTGTTGAGCCTGGAGTGTAGAGCTGCACTAGGCCAGCTAATGTTTTTTTTTTTTCTGTAAATTGCATGCCGATTTTTCTTTGGGGTGCAGCAAGAGCAGCAGAACGCAGAACAGCAGGGACATTTGAACCCTTCCTGTTTTTATGAAAATAACCACCAGGTTCTGCCAGCACTCCTGGCAAACACAGCAGTGAATGCCAATCAAACAATCTGAGCATGGCTGAAATGAGCACTGTGTGGGGTTACGTGCCAGGGCAGCACCAGCGAGGGAATGACTTCTTTTATTTTTCTTTCAATGAAATCGCATTGGACATCAAACAATAATTTGCGCGGCGCTGGCGAGCACGAGTTATGTTAACAAAACCAGCATAAGTGAGCCTGGGATTCATACAAATTGTTCATTCTGATGGCGTAGGAGGAAAAAGAAAAAAAGAGAGGAGATGAAAGAGGAGAGGAGAGAAAACTAGGGAGAGGTTTTCATAGAGGGAGGAGAGCAGGCAAGCAGAGAGGAGAGTTAAGATTTCAAACACTCTCTTGCTCTGGTCTCACATGGGGATGCAGGAGGGTTATGCCAGGGTGAGACAGACATGTTGGGCAAACCAGGCGGGGCTCTCGGGACAGGATATGATGTCTATATTAGGGGACAGAAGGCATTAATGGTGACAGAGCCTGTCTATGGAGAGCCTGTTCACTCCCTATCTCACTCCCTATTAGCCCCATTGTACCAACTCGGAATTTTCCCGAGAGTGGAAGTTCTCCCCTTATTAGACATTCTCTGACGGTGAGGAATCCAACTTTGCCTGTCCTAGTTCTCCCTCTCTGCAAACTTACAGACTGGCAAGGAAATACAACGTGCGAGCCAAAATGTTATTTATATTTATTGTGCCATTTAAATTGAGGCATTAGTGGTTACTGTACTTTATCTAGAGACTGGGTGAGAGACAGCTGAATAATGGCCTTTTGTGGTGGGTCTTTGGTGGCTGTCGTTCTTTTGTTAATAGAGTGCTTTAAAAATCTATCATTCTGTAAAGGCTTTAAAGAGCAATGTTCCCACAAAAGCCCATTACAGCTGGCATGCTCATTCTTCAATAAATCATGGGTCACATGCATAAGCAGCATGATTATACTCCAATCTCAAAGTCCAAAGAACAATGGAACAGTACACTAGGCCACAGGATGTAAATCTTGGCTATTATTTTGTTAGTTGGAATATTGATCTTTACGGTATAGACCCGGTACCCACAGGTTTTCACAAGTTACATTTCAATACCATTAAGAATAAAATGTAATACTGGCAAAAGTATGTAGGATATTATGGAATATCGGAAAGGATTTTAGGCTATAAAAAGAATTGTATACCAAGTATTTGAATTTTATTGTAGTAATCAATACATACATGCTTTGTGACGAAACAATAAAGGACTTATTTAATCTCATGAAAGGACAAGACAAATGTAAGCACCGCTAGCCCGGCTACCAAAACAGAAAAAAGACAACACACACAGAGCGAGTGCAACTTCATTCTCTATTATATCTTTACATAGAAAACAGTTGTTTTCTGCTATATTGATGTTCAAAATATCATATATAGAACCTTTAAAATGTGTTGGTACTCATGTTTTTGAACTTTGGAAAGAGCCAGGCTGTCTGGCTCTTTCCTTATGCTTGCAGTCTTTTTGGCAAAACTAAGGTAATGGCCTCCTGGCTCCAGCTCCACACTTAACGTAAGATTGATATTGTTCTTCTCAATTTACTCTCTCTTATCTTGGCAATTAGGCTCATCAGCGTATCTTCAAAAATGTCCAACTATTCCTTACTGGACTGTTTCTTGACAGGCCAGTTCTTTTTAATATAACATCAGAACAAGTATAACTTTGATTTAATTTGATTTTTACTGTGAAATGGGTACAATGCAAATCAATAGGAGCAGGTGACGGGCGACACAGAAGTCAATCATGACACCATGTGATGTGTAATGCCTTTAGAAAATGCTAAAAATACATCTATGTACAGTAGAAAACCATCTTTTATCAGATGCAAGGTTTCTGCAGGCTTTTACTGACATCCCTTATTACAATCTAGAAACACTAATGGATCGTGGATTTGCTCTGACAAAAATGTGCCATATCAACGCCAGTGTCAAATCCTTGTCAACCGCCCAACGAGACGCTTTAGTAAACACTTTTCTGTGAACATATTTTCTAGGGGGGAAAAAAGTGGCAAAAAAAATGAGAAAAAAGCAGAGAGACTATCGTTAGCAAGAAAATAGGCCATGCTTGTCATCCTTATTTCTCATCAACAGCAGCCGCCTGCTTGCATTAAGAAGCACGGTGATAAATGTCAAAGAGAGAGGCAGGGGAGCTTATATCAGTCTCTGTATTAGTGTCATGTACATGGATGAGAGAGGGGGAGGAGAGAGAGAGAGAGAGAGAGAGAGAGAGGCCCGTGAAAACGGTTACTACTACAGTTAGATTCACTGCGGTAGGGATAATCTAAATGAGAAGATTTGGGATGTGAGGAGGCAAGGTGGAAAGAGTGAGAAGGGCAGAGAGAGGAGAGAAAATAGTCTACGGGGCATGAAAATACAGAAATCTTAATAATCTTTTGTTGATCTCCCTCACCACTTCTCTCCTTCATCTTTTCATGCATCATTCTCAGAAAGTGAAATCCGTCCTGAAAACACAGAGAGCTGCTTCCACAGTCAAATAACAAGCCAGAGGCGGTGACTCTAAAAGCACCACAGTAGGAATTCTCATTAAACGCAGCTTTTTGGTCAAGGACAAGACAAAAATTTACCCACGAATAAAACATCAAACCACCTTATACTTGAAGGCAGAATACAAAAGGACGAGTCATCTCTCCTTCACAAAGAGCACCCACTTAGACAGAGGAGTCGACTTTCTGTATCACATTAAACTTACTATATGTAACTTTTAAATGTTTCGGAAACTGCAATTTTTCATCTGATGATCATAAATGACTTTTAACAGTAAACGAAGACTAACAGTAAACTATTTGTATATAGTTTTTATTAATGCCTCTGCCCAGGTCCAATTTTTCTCAAAATGATTTACGGCAGGTAGACGGCGCTACAGAGGACGCGTTCTGACGGGTCACAGATTTCGGTGTAACAACTCCTGTGTTATTGTATCCAGCCAGGTAAAAGGTAGCAGGAAATTTCTTTATATGGGCCTAATTGTATTTTAATGTTATTTTAGAAGTTATCGGTTGTAGTTATGGCTGATACTGGGGAAGGACCATCACAGAAAAGAAAGAACGGGCGAAACCGAGTCAATCTCGGTTAGGCTTTCAACAGATGGAGACAAGTACGGGATTGTGAATGGCTCAAAAACGTCTCCGAATTGGCCCTCAGGTAAGTAATATGTTTATTTCATTCATAAAATTTTACAAAACTTACACAAAACTTTACAATGAGCGATGTGGTTGTAAGCCAGTAGCCTAGATTAAAATGATGTCCCCCTTCCATTTAGCGCAGACCTTTTATTCCTTTTAGTCCGTGTTTGTGTTGGCTTACTATTTTCTTTGTCCTTGTTCCCCTGTACTTGAGTAAAGTTTCATGAAATGCGCTATATAAGTACAGGGGCGTAGCACAAGACCCTGGGCCTGCATAGGCAGTCCTGATGTAACCCCCCTCACCAAAATAAATAAATAATAATAATCGGGCCTCTGTATCTGTAGGCCTAGATGTTTATAGGGTAATGACTATTAACTGTAATGCTTAGAGTAGCCTGATAACACCCGTTTCAAACCTCCTTTCTCAACATTCTCTAGCCTTCTTTACTGTGGTTACTACTACATTTTGTTGGTTTTCTATGTACCTATACTTGCCAGCCTGCATACTATAGTGTCTCTCTGATCATCTGTTAATTTATCTGGCCATAGTCCTGGATCCTCTGGCAAAAACTGGTCTACACTGCTCTGCCTACTTTCCAGTTCCTCAGCTCTCATTTCCACATTGTGCTCAGAGCAACACTCATGCTCCCTGCTGTCTTCACTCCCATCCTCCTCAATCAGATGTTCTCTATCTTCTTTCTCTATGAAGGATACATCTGATATTAACCTCTTATCTTAACTGTAACCTAATATAATAAAATACACTAAGATGTTAGTGTTACTTAACACCTTTCAGTCAAAATGGCTAAAGACGGTTTGCTTTAATTTTGATATTTGCTCACCTTGTCTCAAATCCAAAGAGGAGGATGTGGGGTCTGTTGCTACTACACTCCCTGCTGTGACCATGTCTTTCACAATGTTAACATCTGCTTCTACTGAATCTGACATAAATATAATGTTGACATGATATGTATCTACCGATGAGCTACCAAGCTACCTATGACACTGATTAGCCTATTATTGCTAATTATAGACATTATAGCCTATTAATTTAAAATTAAACATGTTTTAAATTAGGCTATTACAACGGTGTGTTATATGCAAACAGCATTGCTAGTGTAGTTTATTTATTTAGCCTTTACCTCAGATTACATGTATAACCAAATTATCATTTGAAAGTGTATGTTCTGCTCTTTCTATGGGTTGTCTCAGTCCGTTTTTTAGCACTAACGGTGGCGGAGATATTCAAGCAGTTTAGCACCATGGATTTCATTTTTTAGTTTGTGCTCACCTTTCTTTGAAAAGAAGTCAGTTACCAATTGTTTCCACTCATTTTGTTTTCTCTCCTTCTCTTGTCTTTCCTTTCTTTTTGGTAGCCTGATTTGGCTTTCTTTGAGAAAGACATTTCTAACATAAACAAAATGCGTGCAGATGGACCAAACCATTTGGCGCATTAGCAAAGGGTGGGTGAGACCTTAGATAGTCTTTTTTGTATACAAAATGTAGTCAGTCAATCAACCAAGTTATTCAGCCAATACATTAGCTTTACATTCCATCTGACATGCATTATGAAATTTAATTAGGAAATGAAATTATCCAGGTGAATATATTCCAGACTTTTCAAGGGCCCTCTCTCCCCTTGGGCCCTGGTAATCAGTATTGGTTTTACCCCCAGTCCGACGCCCCTGTATAAGTAATTACTACTGTACGTTGGTTGCTACAAGAATCTCTTAATGCTTTGGCTCGTGACACAGTGAGTGATACCGGTTTAGCTCACGATACATCCAAAGTAGGTTACCATATACAACACTGGAAATGCAACAATGCATAATGAATGATTTTCTGTCTGAGCAAAATATTTATTGGGGGAATTATTGGGATGGCTGAATTTATTACTACGATTGCACGACTATGACTACGGATTGCACACAAAATGTTGGTTTTCGTTGCTTATTGACACTTTAAAGCAGCGCGCTTCTAGGAAATTCAAGCAACAAAGTTGAGCAGGTTCCTCAAAATGCAATTTATTGAAATGTTAAGACAAAGTTAAAAGTTGCATGACTAGTAGCTAGGGCATCGTCTAGAACAGGGGTGACCACACTTTTTCAGCTTGCGAGCTACTTTTAAAAAAAGTCAAAATGATCTACCTACTATAAAAATGCAAAAAGTATATTTATTTATAAATTGAAAAAAACTCAGATTGGACAGATAGTCTAGCTAGCTGTCTGGATTTACCCTGCAGAGATCTGAGAAAAGGTTAACCATAATCCTCATAAATCCACTGGAGTATAAAATGGCAACAAAAAGGAAGCCCAAGGCAATGGATATCCGGCCTAAATGAGTGACATCTAGCGGATTTTCTGGCGGCAATCCCGGAAGTGTAACGTCAAGGATATAGACTACCCACGCAGTTGACTAATCCCTCACGGACCGCCCCCCTCTCACACACACATTGGCCAACTCTGGCAGATTCGCTCCCTCCCCCTATTCAACATGAAATAAAAAAAAATAGAAAAGTAATCAAATTTGCAGGTCGCACAACAAAAATGGTCGCAGTCTGGAGCCCTGCTATGCTGCTTCTTGGGTAGAAATAACCAACATGAGCTTCAAATGGTGTTTGTGTTATGTCTTGTAATATTGAGCCATAAACAAACTACTGTACAGTAGAAAGAACAAAGTCATGATTTACCTTTCCAAAGCAGTGTGCCTGGGAGGCAAAGGCTCCTAATCCTAGCAGATTTAAGTGGAGGTGGGGGAGGTGAAGCTGAGGCTAAATGCTACCACGGTGGGTTAATGGGACCCGGAGGCAACTCACAGATGTACAGTAGCAAGAGGATGTGAGGGAAACCTCTTCACCGACACAGCAAGCTGAAGCTAAATTATTTACTGCATTTTTAGGGATTGATTTTAATAAATATACTTGTGGTCCCAGGTGCAAACAAAACATGATGAAAGAGACACACAAGGTCTGACTGAAGGACATGCGTCAGTAAAGACTATAATGGTTTACAATTTTCCAGTTGATGATAGTGCACTTGTGTGACATCTAGCACAGTGTGCTACTTATGCAGCACCTGACTGAATCAGATGAGCACTTATTCATAAACAACAAAGCACACCAACTGTGCCATGTTCAAGGAACATGTAGTGTTCTAAATTTGACTATGGCAAAGTGCATCTGGGCCATTAAAGTTGTTATATACTGTACAGTAAATGTGAACCTGAGTCAGTAAAATACAATCTGGATAAAAGTCCTTTACGTAGAATGAGCAATTTAAAAAGGTCAACAAGGCAACATTGACATTTTTATCAGTGCAATTGCACAACAACGAGACAAAGAACTGTACTTGCACATGTTCGGTAATACTAAAAAATAATAACAGAACAGATTATTTTTTTCCCACCTTCCATTTTCCTGCACATTGTGCTGGACACACACTTACATTTAAACATGTACATACTTGTACACACTTCAGACTTTCAGTGTTTATGCTAAGCTAGGCTAATTGCGTACTGGCTCCAGCTCTGAAGTTAACATATAGAAATGAAAGTGGTATTGATCATTTAAGTCTTGGAAAAAAAGAAAATTAGCATATTTTTCAACACGTTGAACTTTACTTTCTGTATCTCATTGCCTGTTTTTAACCTGTGCGCACGGGTTTGTGCACAGAAATTTCTCAAATTATCAACTCATGCACAAACAAATAAGTGGTACTGTTAAGTTAATAATTACTACACATTAAGTAACAGCATGTAACATAAAACACAGCTTCTGTAATTTTGACTTATGTTTAAGGAATGTTAACGCTAACACAACATTGTTATAACATCTGATGTACAGTTAAACACTAAAACTCCCAACGGTAGCCGTGACAACCTGGGACTTTAATTCATACTGTCACAGTGACTTCACATTAATTTAATTAATTAACAGCATAACTTGTTTTAGCAAACAAGACACCATTTTTTCCTGCCAGTCTCCGTATATCACTTTACAGTTTAGAAAGATCCTTTACTGTTTAAAAAGGAAATACATCACATTAAGGAAGTAATGAAGTTACATTTAATGGGGCTTTTAGTCAGTTTTTATGCCACCATTTGTGCACTAACTGTTGCACCACAATGAAAACATTTGAGATGCAGCTTCTCTTTATATCTCCTCTATTCAACCACAGAAACCTCTGCAGACACACATGCAAACATAATTAGTCACATTCTCTTTACAAACACACAAAGCCACACATCCACACACACATACTGTATAAATGATTAATGCTCTTAATGTCTCTCAATTCACTCATACACATCAGCGGTATTAGACACACATACGCAAGCACGCGCGCACACACACACACACACACACACACACACACACACACACACACACACACACACACACACACACACACACACACACACACCTCAAAAACCTCTATTAGCCACTAGACACTAAAAGCCTTCAGTGTGTATCTTTGTCACATCTCTAACCTAGCCACAGTGGTTGTACATCACACACACAAATTCTCTTACACACACACATTCTGCTTAATTACCCTTGATGACCCAGACAAACTTGCACACACACACACACACACACACACACACACACACACACACACACACACACACACACACAAAACACACACACACCCACACACACACATGCACACACACACACACACACACACACACACACACACACACACACACACACACACACACACACACACAGAGTCTATTCAATTAGCCCTGATTATCCCTGATCTTCACACACATCATTTGCACCACAAGCAAAGTCTTACACAGCCCCCTCCTGCATCCAACCACCGGTGTTTCCATGACGATTTCAATCACTTCCTCATGCAACCCCTCGATGCCGCAGTGAGGGAGGAAATTTCCTGCCTAAATCATCCTCAATTTTGTCTCTTCATCACGGATTCTAGCCGGCGCTTTTCATCTCTGGCTCTCTCCCCTCGCTTTTCATCAGCGTGGAAATAATCAGAGGGTGGTAAAAAAAGAAAGAAAAAAGGAAGAAAGGAAGAACTAAACTGTAAACCACACAAAAAGAGACAGAGAAAGGGAGGGAGAGAGAGAGAGCGAGAGGAAAAAGTCAGAATGACTTTTTGAAGCATCTTGTTTTTGGCATTTTTCTTGGCCCATTTAGCCTCGCTTTGCACTCTCCTCTGAGACTCTCCGGATTTTAAATGGATGCTTTCTGACACAGAGCAAGCAGATGGGATGCAAACTAAAGTGCGCAGACAGACGGGAAGGAGAGAAAGACAGAGAGAAAGGGAGGGGGAGGGAAAGAGGGTGTGGATAAAGGACTGGATGGATAGATGGATGAATGGACGTGGAGATAAATGGGTGGATTCATCTCTTTCAAGCTCATTACCCCTTTTCACCTTGAAAGCTCATCTGCGCTGCTTTTTTTCCGCAGAAAACACATATTCAAACTTACAAAAGGCACGCGCCGGAGTTGCATCTACTGTACATGCATGAGAACACACATCAACGCAATCCACACACACACCCAGTCTAATTAAGTTCTTCCTGTTATGTGGCACCCTGCAGGGGTTATGAACTTTAGGAGGTTTCCTAAGTGCCTCCCGACCTTCCACTCTCTACGCTCATTTAGCATCCAGCTGCTGCACACATCTTCACACTCACACTCACAAACACACACACCCCACAGCAGATTTTTTTCCCCAACTCCTGGCTCAATTCACCTTAATAACTACGCTCAGCCTAAAGTGTAAATGCACACAAATTACAGCCTGTACACAAACATTTGTACAAGCCTGTGCTCATGTACGCACACAAAACACCAGAGCATGAACACACAAAAGCATCTCAACTCCTCCTTGACAAGCTTTTAACAGCAAATATGTGCATTAGCACTGGATATGTAGCTTGCACGCACACACACACACACACACACACACACACACACACACACACACACACACACACACACACACACACACACACACACACACACACACACACACACACACACACACACACACACACACACACACACACACACACACACAGTAAAAATGCCACTCTGACCCAATACCACAGGAATGTTAAGGCCTCGGAGGGAATAAACTCCAGCAAGGAGTTTTACTGAGGGCAGACTAACTGTACGGTTGTAAAACGCAGCCATAAAAACACAGTGCAAGGCAACAAAATGGAAGCAACAGGACTGGATATTGATTTGGAGTACATTCACTCACACCAGTCAGATGAGTTCAGAGCCCAATCTTAACCGTCTGCGGTGAACGTCACAGCGTACAAACTGAAACCATTAGCAGCCTTAGCTTTAGGTGTGCAGCGACGGGGCCACCGTTAAAAAAAAAACAGACCGATACTTAATTATGACTGGGAAAACTTGCTGCAAAGTGGAGTATCCTCAAATATATTAAAAATATTTATCCAATCTCAGATACATTCAAGGTCAGGTCGAGCTTTTCAAATGGCTCAATTCATATTGAATTGTTAACTTAGTATTTACTAGGTATTTGCTTATTAACCAGCCGCTCCTTTATATATATGCGATATAAAAAGGCATTTATTTGACTGGCTTTCATTTTCTTGCTTGTGTTGAAAGGGTTTAAAGACCTTTGAGCCTCATGGAGATCAAAAACAGGGGTTCACCAGGAAATAATGCTTTCATTTTCAATCCAAATCTTCTGTTCTAGATGCATAGTTTTGCCATGGTAACATTCCTCTCCTGAGCCCACACACATATCCCAAGGTGTAATGAAAATGTCTCCTCAGCCAGCAGATGATACGATTTTTCTACCTTCAACTGCATGATTATACAGGGCTGTGTGACATCCTCAAGCAGTGGATAATTAGGTAGGCCTGGAAAATGTGTGTCCCGTGTAAGATCAGCGCTGTGACCTTAAAAAGGGCCGAGAGCCTCCGGATCACAGGATGTCTTGTAACGCTGTCATGCTGGGCCGTAACTGTCTGCAAGGCACAGTTCTACAATTACCCTTTAAATCTTATTACAGGTAGAAGACGGCAGTCAAGTGGTGCATGCATTTTGTAACTCTGATTTAATCAAACCCAGATTGCTACTTGCCAAATGAGCACTTACTACCCACTGAGCCAGCATGGTGGCCTGTGATTACCGAAACAAACCTGTAATATGAAAGAAAGGAGGTTTGTTTCCAGATCTCTGCCTGAGGATGCAATGACACCTCCGTTTTTCCCCCCTTCTTCTGATGACAAGAGCACCACAGCTTGTAAACACCAAGTCACAAGACTCTCAACTAGCTTGTTTATTGGACAGTTTTGGGAAGCAGGCATGCTGCCAGGTTAGAAAATTACTGGAAAAGGAGTGAATCAAATCCAGTAAAATTTGAGTTCCTTGCCATAATTCCCCCTCTCTCCGTGAGGACACATGAAGAAACAGTATTGGTCCAGGCTGCCTTTTCCCATGGGTTACATTTGTTAATGCTCAGCTTTTCCAGAGGTGAGAAACTGCTCGGTGTCAGGTATCAACATCAGCGTATAAATACGCCCCAACCTTGAAGTTTTGGTTGAAGTCTTACAGCTGGAACACACTATGTTCTCTCAACAAGCTGCACCACATGGCTCTTGAATCCACTCTTATTTTTCGAGGGTTTTGGATGGAGTTTTAATGGCACTGTCCTACATAGCCAAACCAACCGCACTAAAAGAGTAAACATGGTCATGGTTTTAATAAAATGTTCCAACCCCTGTGTGGAGTGAATTCATCTCAGATTTGGAAAGAATCAAATGACCTCGTTGATTTAAAACAACTGACACGTTTGAGCGGTACACTATTTGAATGATGCCAAGTTATGACTGTGATGATGGTTTGTATTTTTTATCCTCAGTGCTCGCCTGAAACTTTGAACCAGCGGAGATGATAAAAAATAGCCCCCGTCAGCCAGCTGTGTCCACATAAAAAAGCATTTAATGCAAATCCGTGGCGATCCATCATCCAACTGCGGTGCTTACTCATTGCTTGTGTGAACAAGTCGCTTTCTCACACACGCACACACTCGTACAGAGAGCTGTCAACATGAGGGGGTTCAGTAGTTTAATGAACATTATTGATGGCGCGGCTACATCTCTTCTGGCGTAATTAGTGTGATGTCTCACACCTACATGTCTGCGGCTTCAAGAATTGAATGCAGAGTCTAGCTAATATGCATGGGCAGACAGGCAGGCACACACACACACACACACACACACACACACTTATGTATCATAATCCATAACCCTGGTAAGTGCTCTTGCTTCTACACCCTGCCTGTGCTGCATTATGCACTGAATTTGCATTGCTGCTGCTGCTGCGTGTGTATGTGTATGTCTCTGACTGACTGAGTGCTGTTTGCATACTGTATGCGTAAATGTGTGCGTGTGTGTGGGTGCCAGTGTTGTGCACTGTCAAATATATTTTTAGTCCTATTCTGCTTGGCTGAATGCGGGGAGCTGATTGGATCCAGACCTTGGCTGTTGATACTGATCAACAAAAACCAGCTGAGTGAAAAACAGCCATCAGCCTCCCTCTCCGCTCTCTGTCTCCATCCCTCTCGCCCACTCTCACTCAATCCATCTCCCTCTCTAAGTCACCCTCCACTCCTACTCTATGCCGCTCCCTCCCTCCCTCCATTCCTCCCTCCCTCTTAAATGGGGCGGTTTGTGGCTGGGTGACTCATTTCTAAGCAAATCTGGACCATGGAAGAGAGGAAAGTGAAAGGCAAGGGGGGAGTTTGGAGGGGAGTGTGGGGTTAAAGGGGCCCAAGAGAGTAGAAAGAACGAGTGGGGGAAGAGAATGAGAGAGGGGGAAACGAATATGTGTGTGCGTGCGTGCCTTTGCTCATTTCAGTTGGATCACTTCCATCCTTTCCAAACAGTAGAAAAAAAAGAGAGAAGGGGTAGGGGGAGAAGAAGAGGGAGGATTGGGGTGTCAGGGAGGGAGAAAAAAACAGCAAACTCAGTGTGGAGGATTAAGGCCGCTCTCTAAAGCCACTGCTCTTTTTGCTCCTTTATCCACCTCTCCCCTCTCCTCTGCTCGTGCCCTGCTCATGAATATGATCAGGAGGGCGGAAATGAAAAGCAAAGATCAAGACAGCAATAATGCTCTCCAACCCCAGAATTACTTCATGCTTATATCATGAGTTTTTATATGAGAGTTGTTGATGTTGTTGTTGAAGTCTTTAAAATGTCTGATTTATGTGTGGTCTTTGCATTGCTGTGGGAAAGGCTTACAGTATACTGTGTCCTTTGCCGGCATGTAGGATTTAAGTAATTCATCTAATGAACATGCACATAGAGTCCACAAGAGTTGAAAGTACTGTAGGCTACTGGGTGTTGTATTAGCAACCCATTAGCCTCAGACAGCCGGCATCGTCGCCAGTTTAGCTAGATGTACACTGATTGCAAGAAAACTCAATTAACAAATCACAAGACAACTGTAATAAAATGTTTTGGGTGATGTCATTTTCTTTCAGTCTGTGGCCCGACAGGTAAATGACGTCTCCAACCTAACGTTAGTGAAAGTGTTGACGGCATCAAACATACATTTTTAGATGAAGAAGATGAGAGTGTGTCCAGATGTCCCACTCCCCTGTTTGCTCAGTGCCGTTAAATTGGATGTACGGGACGCAGGGATATTTCTTAACCCGGAAGGTATTGTAAACAAACATTGTGATTGGGTCTACATGTAGGATCAACAGTAAACCCCTCCTTCCTCAAGTCCGCCAGAAATGTCAATTTATTCCTCACAATAGAGTTAACTACTGAGTGTTTATTATGTACGGAGAAGGAATGAGTCAATGAGAGATTTCAGGCACAGTTTGTTGGCATACATTTGAATGCTTTACAGCACAACAGGTAGGGGTATTTTTTAGGGCATATGGTAAATAGTAATAATCTGTGCTTTAAGGAAGCAACAGGTTTTACTGGAAACTGGAAACTAAAATGGTACGAGACATCGATAATTAGCAGTAATTACAGCAAACAAGCAATCGATTTACACGGTTAGACAAAGACTGAACTTAAACTGGTGAATCTGTACAAGTGAACATGACCTTGCCTGGCCAATAGAGGGGCTAATGTCATTATGAAACTTCGACTAAAATGCATAAAGGAAATTGTTCTCACCTGGTTTCCTAATTTCTATCTTAAGACAGTACCCTAGTATTATTTTATCATTCATTTTTAGCATTAACAGATATACATCCCTACTACATTTTTGATTGGACGACTGTTTCTCCAGCTACTAGAAACTGCTGTCAATGGGCACAACACCAGACCTATATAAATCACTGAACAAACTGGAGATGTGGGCAGTGATTTAAAGGTCTGGGACCAGGCTACTGTTCGATCCTCTCCTGCCCTATTAACTCTCTCTCTCTCTCTCTCTCTTCGATCTTGACTTCATCTCCTGCTTCCTGTCTCCTTCTCTTACCTGTCCAAAGAACTTTACATATCCAACCTTTCCTCTCTGTCTCCCTCGAACATATAGCCTTACATTCCTCCTTCCCTCCCCTCTCCTTCTATCCACATTGATCAGTCCGTAGTGGATTAGCTGCAGATTGTGATAGCCGTCTGACCACGGCTGGCCCTGAACAAGCCCTGCTGGCTAATTGAAAGACACACAATGGCCTGCAAGGTTATTAAAGACTGCTCTATCTGGCCCATTATTACACACATGCACACACACACAAAAAACACACACACAAATAAATACACAGACGCGCGCACACACACACACACACACACACACACACACACACACACACACACACACACACACACACACACACACACACACACACACACACACACACACACACACAGATGGGCGGTTTATTGAGGTTTCCGGATGTGTCAGGCCAGAAGGGAATAGCTCGAAGTTGCAACACTGAGAGAAATGAGAAATGTGACTAAGCCCTCGACACAAATTGGATGTTTAGCGTGTGTTTGTATGTGTGCGCATGCATGTTTGTCTCTACAGAGTTGCAGACTGTGTGTGTCTGCGTTCATGCACTGTATCTGCTTATGTAAGTACTTATGTGAGTATGTGTGTGGATTTTGTGAGTGTGGATTTGTGTGACTGTGTATCTGTACCTGGCTGTGGGAACGAACTGCATTAAAAAGAAAGAAAGCGAGAGAGAGAGAGAGAGAGAGAGAGAGAGAGAGAGAAAAAAAGCGACTGAGCAGTAGCAGAAGCACAGAGGTAATCATGGACCGCTCCCTCGCCAAGCTCTGACTGCAGGTAACACAACTAACATCTGACCTTGCGAGTCCTGTGAAGAATGAGCCTTGTGCATGGGTCCAAAGTTGAATGTGCATAGAACAAATAAATGTGTGCCGAGGCACAGTGTTTGCACATATAAATTGCCGCAAGGCGATGTATGCATTGCTACCACATAATAAAAAACACATGTATGTACAGAGAGCACAGATGTTATTCAATGTATGTAATGTGCAGTAGATACAGTCTTCCTGTATGTGTGTAATGAACTATTACATGTAATTCTGCCTGGAGCCAGTCAGCTGAAGAACTTTGAACTTGGATGGCGGATTCAGAAAAACCACAACTACAGTGTACTGAAAAGAGAGAAGAAACGAAGAACTGGAAAGAAGCCCAGAGGGGAGGTGGATACTACGGTGGCCAACAGGGGCAAACGCACTGCAACTTTATTAAACACATGCAAATAGACAAAACACAAGCAAATTAAGAAATTAATTTAACAACACATGCGCAGCAATTAGCAAACGTGCTGCATACACACACAACACAACCAAATACCCAAACGCGCTGCAAATACAGAAACGATGCAGAAAGAAAAGCACACAATCCCCGAAAACAAATGCACCAGAAAAAAGCATCCAGTTTACACAACGGAAGTTCTCCAAGCCTCTAGGGGGAGCACTAAGTGAAACAGCTTGATTTTTGACCACACAGGGACAGCGCTCTGCCGTTTAATTACCACGAGTTTACAGACACGTCTCTGCTGATTGAGTATCACCTGTGACATGAGCCAATAAACTAGAGACACGCCCACCAAACGAGAGAAAACATATCTCAAACATAGACTTCATATTTACAGTCTATGATCTCAAAGCAGTTGCACACCATTTCCCAATGGTGCACACTGTTCTGAGATTGAACGTGCTCTCTCTCTCTCTCTCTCTCTCTCTCTCTCTCTCTCTCTCTCTCTCTCTCTGTTGCTGTTCCACTTAGCGCTCCCCCTAGAGGCCTGGAGAACTTCCTTTGTGTAATCTGGATGCAGCGTTCTTTTGTTGTTGCTTTTCTTTTTGCATCGTTTCTATATTTGCAGCGCGTTTGTGTAATTGGTTGGGTTGTGTGTAAATGCAGCGCATGTGTTGTCTAATTAATGAAGATGTTTTCCTAATTTGCGTGTGTATTGTCTATTTGCGTGTGTGTTTCATTAAGTTGCAGTGCGTTTGCCCCTGTCGGCCACCGTAGGATACAGTACTTGGACACGTCTAGGAGGGAGTGCGTGTTCGTTTGTGCATTCATGGGTCAACCACACACTGCCTCTTCCCTGATTGAAACCAGCAGTGGCTCAGCTCAGCGCAGCTCTATCAATGAGCTCACCATTCTCTTCTGGCTGCAGCAGTAAAAGGGAACGCCTTTGAAATCTTGACTGCATCAACCCGCCCAGGCCCCAAATGTAAAATATTTAGGCAAGAAACGTAGAGAAACAAGTACCTCTCTTTAAAATATTTAGACTATATACCGCGCAATACTCAACCCTCTCGACCTCTTTGCTCTTATTCCAACTCTGCTGGCGTATCAATAATGCATCCTGTTTTGACAAGATGGATCCATATCAAAGTAGAGGCCAGGTTTGGTTGATGGGAAGTCGAATACACCACAGACCAGTTCGGTTCGTTTTTGGACAGGAGATCACACCTTTCGGCTGGCCCTTTAAATGAGATCACTGTGGTGAAATATGAGGTCATGGGTCACATTTTAAAGCTCATTTCCTGACTAAAAAATGTTTTGCCGACAGTTTTGTTGTCATTACTTAGAATTCCTCATGGGGCGGCAGAAACTACGCACTACAGCTATAAACAACAAAGGCATCCCACTGTCAATTCATTGCAAAGATTTCAATACAGTCTAATACTAATGTCAAGAAAGCCCTTATCATTATCTCACATTGAGCCTCAAAACTGGTCATAACTGCCAGCAGGGTCCAGCGATATCATTTTATCAAACAAAAAAGAATACAGGATTTCAAAAGATGCAGACCTCTCTTTGTTTTTTGTCCTTGATGAAGAAAACGGCACCTGTAACTTTAAAAAAGAGAAGACCTTCTGTGTCGGCTTGTGAAAGCAGGTCTCGCTCAATTAACAAATCACTGCTTTTGTCTTGAAGGACAAAAAAGGAACAGCCACCGGCTGAGAATGTAACACCAACTTTTGGCTCGCTTCCCGGAAAATAATCTAGCAAAGAGACTTGGTAGGAATAACCAGACTTTCATTCTGTGCAGCCATCACCCTACACATTTCTCCGTATTCACCTCTTGATCCCTATTTTTGTTCATTTTCAGTGTGCCAAAGGCCTAATCCCCTCTGTTAATTTATAATTTGTTCCTGTACCACACAGCCACTTTTGCGAATGTACAGCTATTATGTTCCATGGAAGTATTTGGTATTATAAGCCAATTACAGGCCTAGTCCTAATTAGGTGTAATTTATGTACAACACACAGAACAGGAAATTCCTCCAAATACCAATCTACTTCACTCAATTAGCTCAAATAATGTTAGTGTTTGGATCAGACCTTTAAATACTTTTCATGGAATATATTCTTGTATATGCTGTAACTATTTTTGCTGGCCTAATTTACCAACTGTATATTGGTGGCATGGACACGGCGTGTTTTCGAGATGTTCTGCTGAACTTACGGCACATTCTCTTACAACACCCGAACATGAAAAGTCAGCATTGAATCTTGAACGGGAAAAAACTACGAGATCAAATTTGACATTTTAGCACTGACTACAGAAATACTGAGGGAGTGGAGCTGCAGTGAGGGCTGCTGGTGCACTCACACAGACTGATGATGGGACCGAGCTGTTGACCTTTCAATAATGAGACCTTCTCTCTCCCCCACTAGGCCACTCCAATGTCCCTAACACACATTTACTATTCTTCCCCTGAAGGTGACTTGCACTGCATATTGAGGGACAGGGTACTACTGTAGATCATGTAATGTTAAAGACATTACACACCCACGCGCACACAGGCGCACACACGCACGCACACGCAGGCACACACACAGTACTACACAGCAAGTTTACTCAAGGACAAATATGCAGTCAACACTTCATCAAAAAAATCTCATCAATCTTTTTAAAGATACGACAACAGAGAATTATAAACTCTACATTTGCATCTCTAGCTACAGCTGTTATTATGGTGTAGCTTCTCCCACTTGTTGGAGCTCTAGTGTTTATTCTCATTTTGATTCAATATACAAAATGTCTGGATTTAAAGAGCATACAGTACTGCCCCAAAAATGAGAATAAACATCGCTTACATTTGAATTGCTAGCACATGTAGCACGTCCACTCCCACCCAATCGTTAACCACCCCGCCGAGGGGGGGTGAATATGAGAAAAAGAGAGTGTTATCCAGTACTGAAAACCCGACATGTCCTGAGGTTAAACTGCACTGTGTCTATTTCATTTAGTGTTATCTGGGCCTTTTCTATGACATCTCTAGTCGGAATGATTATTGAATCTTCAAAAAAGAAAGAATAAAGAAGAAGCACTGGGGGTTTCATTCTGAGGAACTGACTCCTTCTGGCTGTTTTAATGTATAACACTGTATAATTATGTCTCAATAGTAGTTATCACGCTCGGCAATGTCAAATGGGTTTAAGATATTGAAACAAACAGCTGAAAATATTCAAGGCATTACTTGATGCTGCCTGGGAACTAGGCCTGCACGATAAATGGTTCTAAGATCGCGATCTCGATTCACGATTTAATTTTTAAATGACTTTGATTTTTTTTTTCTCCTTGAATTAATTTATTGAAAGCATTTGACATTAACATGTTTTAATTATGTAAATACATGTTCAAGGAGTTCACATAGAGCCTGTATCAGGGCCATATTTAGTTATTTAGTTATGTCATTATTTTTGGTAGCCTACTGTACTTAAATGGCCAGTATGTACTTTATTTTCTTTATTCATTGAAGCCTCTATGTTTACAGGCTTGTGGTGATGCACAATGCGCTATAGGTGCCAAAAAACAATCTATGTTTGGTACCGCCAATTTGTTTTGTTTTGTCATGGTTCACGTGTGCAATAAACATTACACTTCGTGAGACAAAAATCGTGGCAGAGAATCGTGATATCAACTCTAAGCTAAAAAAATGTGTGATTCATATTTTTCCCCCGAATCGTGCAGGCCTACTGGAAACACAGCTGATATTTTACCCATAATGCAACAAAGCGGTGTGCTCAGCTCCGCTCTACAGAGGAAGTCTCAGCCATCGATCACCAAAAAAAAAAAAAAAAAAAAAAACTGGAGATGGGATGATTCGTTTTTTCCGCTGCTCGATAAGTACAAACACCACTGCGTTTCCCCCTAAGTGCCTCGGGTCAGTCTCTTTCTGAGATCCTGAATGAGTTTTAGTCATAAACCCCAAATATGAGCCAGTGGAAATGTTACATACAGACAGCTTTATTTAGTTTCTTTTTCTTTCTGAGCCCCACACTGGTGGCGGTAATCTGTTGACTGGACGGTCATCCTGCTGGGAGACAGATAAATAGACTGAAGTTACTGCTGCCGGGCACCTGCTGATACTGAGGTCAGATATAAGCCTCCCCCCACCTCAAATCAATCTACGTGGATGGCTTTACACCCGCCCCCACCAGTACGTACGTGTGTGTGTGTGTGTGTGTGATAAGCCGTAGCCTGTAGGCTCTCCTCAGCTCTTATCTCCCTGACAGACTTTACCCCTGCACGGCCGCGGCCCCAACAGTCACACTGAGGGGCCAACAGCGGAGCGTTTTTCTGAAAAGTTTCCATCAGATTTCCCCCAGCTTTTGTTTCTTGATTGTCAGAGAAAACAGACAGAGCCCCCTTCCCTCACTTTCTTGTTTCTCATTTTTGGGGGGGGATGAACTTCACTGGGAAATCGCTCTGCTGTGGAAATAAAACTGAAATCTTCCCCTCCGGGTGTTTCTGCCGAAATTTGGATTCTCCCCGAGCTGCCCGAGTAACACAACTGATAAGTAGATCAGTAATTAAACAGACTGAAATCACAATGAAATTAAAAAAAGATGTCTACACTGTGGGAGTTATATTTGTTATTATTAAAAGTATTAAACATTCACCACCTCAACTCAACACCTTTCTGATATTTTTCAATTAAAATCTTTTTTTTTGTAGTGAGTAGAAAGTCAATATTATTGTCGTCAAACTTTTCAACCATCTGCACCATGAGCTAAAATCTGAAACGTAGCGATTTTAATTGTTACAACTTTAATTTTGTTCACCCATAAACAAATGTGCTCCTGGCGGTTTACCGGTGGATCTAATTAATACAATTATTAACTTATTTTCAAGAATTTGTCACAGCTTAAAAAACAAACCAAAAAAAAAACAATTCCTGACACTAACCACCTCTCCCTGTGTGGTGTTTCATCACAAAATCTTATTCGGAGCAACACGTTTGTTAATAACCACACACAGACACAGCATGCTGGATTGTAGTGAAGTGCTCTGACAACACTGTTGGTTTTTAGCCGCTTCGCAGAACCCAGCCTCCAGCTTTGATGATTAACAACTGTAAGTGTGCGAGCCGAACACAGGTAGTTATCATAATAAGTTAAAAACACAAAACGGCAAGGCTCCAAAAATCACACGGCTAATTGATCCTGTGAGAATCTCCAGACAAAATCAAGCAAACAGCATTATTTCAGTTAAAAAATACCACCACCGTTTGTCTTCTCAGTGGATTTTATGATGATTTTTGTGTTAATACTGTAAACAGAGTTTTTCTGGTTAGACATCTGCTGTGTTGTTTTTTTTGGCAGTGTAAAGCCCATCAAATTGAGCCAAGAATAAACCAGAACCCCACTTAACGTCCACGAGATGTTCAGCAGGAGGTCACTTGCTTTTTTTTTTTTTTTTTTCCTTACCCTGCATTTCACTTAATCAGATGCTACAGTGTTGTGGCCTGCAGCCCACACTAGACAAAACTAAATCAGCTCCATCAAGACGTGAAGATTAGATGGGATGTGACTGGTAGTCTAAACAGGAGGCCATTTCCTGTCTGTTACTGTAGCAACACATCATATATACAGGAAGCCCCCAATAAGCTGCCGAGACATGGCAGTTAGGAGTTATGTCTGTACTTTACATGTGTGCATGAGAAAGATTGAGTGAGAAAGAAATGTATGGCTGGCTCAACCTGTAATTAGCAGAACCAGGGAAGGATCCTGTAACAGAGTTCACGTGGCGTGTTTCTAAAAACATTTTTAGCGAGAAATATGCCATGCAGTTGCTGTATCTGTATTTAGTTCGGATCAGTTTAAAATATTTTTAGTTTTTTTGAAAAGTTTGCAGAGTAATGTACTCTATTTGACACTTAGAATATATTATACTGTTACAACTATTCCACTATCACGCAACCCGGTGTGTGTGTTTGTGTGTGTGTGTGTGTGTCTGCATACAGTATGTGAGTTTCATTAAGCCTGTGCAGGGGTTGGCTCAGGGTTTATGTCCGAGAGAGTCAGTGCAGTTTTCCCCCCAATGACTACATCATCTGATTATTTTATGCACAAAGCTGCATGGTCCAATTTGTTCATGTGTGCATGTGTGAAACACTGCGTGTAACATTGTGTATATGCATGTGTATGTGTGTGTGTGTGTGTGTGTGTGTGTATCTGCAAAGTGAATATGTGCCTTTCCGCTGGCCAGCTATCTCGCTTGCCGCAGGCAATCCAGGAAATGCTTCTCCACTGGTCCCCTCAGATGTGACTGTGTACGTGTGTGTGTGTGTGTGTGTGTGGGTGAGTGTGTATGTATTTGAACGACAACAACAGCCCCCAGCCCAGTGCCAGCTGGACTCCCCATGAAAGTGCTGGATGTATGGGGGGAGGGGGGGGGAAGGGGGGGAATAGAGTGATGAGTGGAGGGGTAGAGGACAGCGGAGGTCAGTTTGCTCTTTCAAACTGGACCAGAAGTCATGAGAGTTTTTAAGAGGACCTTCCTGATGCTCTCCTCCAGCTGCTACCTCTGTTTGTGCCTCTCCATCTCCATCCATTTTTTTCACCCTCTCCATCCCCCAACACTTGCCTTTATCTCAGTTTTCAGCCCTTCTGCAATCTTTTTTTTCTGCTGGCCACCCCACCTCAAATCCACTCCCATCCTCTACTCTAGTTTACTTCTGCCAACATCCCTCTCTCTCTCTCTCTCTCTCTCTCTCTCTCTTTTTTTCTCTCTCTCTCTCTCTGCACTCTGTGCTGGGTAGATCCAGCTGGCACCGTGGCAACCAAGCAAGCCATGCATAGCTGGCATCATGTGCATGTGAACGGATGGAAGTTGTGAGTGTGGTGTGTGTGTGTGTGTGTGTGTGTGTGTGTGTGTGTGTGTGTGTGTGTAGGGGCTAAGGGGGCTGCTGTACACATTTCACTCTTGTCAGCAAAACACTTTAGAAAAAATTCTCAAGCTGTCTTACAGAAGCGTTTACTCCTAAGAGCCCAGGGAGCATGAGAGAGAAAGACTGTGTGTAGATGTGTGTCTCTCTGTGTGTGTCTGTCTGTGTGTGTGTCTGTGTGTGTGTGTGTGTGTCTGTGTGCGTCCCAAAATGCCTCAAAGTCCACTACCTCTCCACTTCAGTCTCTTCTTCCTCCTGTCTCACCTCTCTTCACCCCTTCCTTTCTTCCTCACACAACCCCACATCTTTTCCTCCTTTAAGTCGTGGCCCTGGTGGAAGCTGAAGGGAAATCACGTCACGTGATAGCTGCTTGACAGCAGCAGAAAAGCCAGACAGCACTGTGCTTTCATCTACCATTTAACAGAACAGAGAGGAGCTGTTAAAAGTTCTCAGCAGGGACATTAGCGGGGTGTGCTGGGCCCGTGTACACAAAGTGCCGGGGTATTAACTGTTACATTATTAAGAGCCGGAACCTTCCACGCAGTTTAGATCTCATGCTGAGAGCTGGATTCTATCACTACAGTTAATGAAAAGTGGTTTACTTGTGATGGTTTTTTCCTCCAGGAAACACAGATGTTAAATGAACAAAAGCAGGATCACTGTGATCCAAAGACATGGTATGGTTTGGGTTTTTACCGAAGGCACTGTGTTAAGGTAAGACGTCAAGCCATGTTTGAGTCAGTGAAATAGTTTCTATGATGATGATATCTTCCACGCTACTGTGACTGCACTCCAAAATAAAAAAATAAAGCTGTAATCAACATTGTTGTAGTCAAGTCACCAACTGTCGAGTACGAGTCAAGTCTCGAGTCCCCAGTGTTCGAGTCCTAGTCCAAGTCCATTTCACCAAAAAGACTCGATACCTGAGTTTGAGTCAGAGTCGAGTCATGAGTCCAAGGAATAGTGACTCGAGTCAGACTCAAGTACGCCATCACTGCCTATTACACATAAAAGTAGTCAGAAACTTCATCAAACTTCTGAGTCCTCTTTTATGAATGCCCGAGTCCGACTTCATGAATCCTTGAGTCCTAGTCCAAGTCATTAGTCGGAACGAGTCCAAGTCGAATCATGGGTACTCCATCACTGAATCAACTACAGTCACAACAAACTAATCTCAAATTCTCGGTATAGCATGGTTTAGCTGCAACGTGGCATACAGAGCCATGCTAATTATTAGGCATTTTGTCTGCAACCTCACAGGAGAAGATAATATTGATATTATCAGCCTACTCTGTAAAAAGGTCAGCTCAGGCCAAAGCTGTGTCTTGTGTTGAACTAATTGGCCCAATACATGCATGGTACTGCAGGTGACTAGAGAACAAGCACCATCTCAAAATGTCTTGTTGTGTTAAACTCCAAGCACCAAGAAGATTTCATTATTGGACCACGGGGAGGCCTTTATTGTGAACCAGCTGTGGGAAATGCAATACAGGTTCACCAAGGTTAGTGGTGTATAGTCAAACACGAGACGATATAACAGTTACAGTTTCATTTTGTCTACAGAGGATTTTTAATTGACGATTTTGGAGTGAGGAACGGAGCTGGTTCGATTAAAGGAAGAAGAAAGGACGCACCATGTACTTGTTGCCTCAAACATGTTATTAAGGTAAACAGCATTTACTGTGCTATGCTGTCATATGTGTGTGTGTAGGTAACACAAAGGTTTAGGTGTGTAATCATATTGCTACATTTTGTTTGAAGTTTCCGTGACGTGACGTTTACGGTCTATGGTTCAGGCTCAAACACACAGAGCTCTGAAGCAGACCCGTGCGTCGCTTTGTGTCCACTCTCGCTGTAAAAATAGAGATGAGCCGCGGGCTTCCGTGGTCTGTGAAGCTTTAGGTAATCATAATGGACGCGCTGTGCTGTGGGCATGCTGCGGCAGATGTGTCGCACTCTATGTAGCTTTGCCGTAGTTTGGGCTTTCCACCTCCGATGTGAAGCAGCGTTCAGCCACTTCCCTAAACATTCAGAGACCAGAGTCTCAAACAGGGCTCTGTGTGTCTGTCAGAAGGTCTGAGATCTACCGTATCAGCAGAGCAATCACGTAATGTACAGCTGACTATGGTGCAGGTGGATTATTTCTGGAAATATTGTGACTTCATACTATACGTAATATGATAACTTTATTTTTTCTCAAAATATCAAAACTCCTCCAAAGCCAGAGAACACAGATGGGATGAGTTATATTTCTAATGTGCAGAATGTTTTGAGTATAAGCTGAAACACGTCTGAAATATTACAGTCCAGGGGTTTATTAATTGATCAAAATTAAATTAATGTATCATTCACATTATTTAAGTGCCACATGCACATTTAAAGAGGTTACACCATCAACAAAAAACGCAAAAGAGGAGGGAAGAGTAAATTAGGCCTAGATGTGTGTTGACTCAGCAGAGATAACATTAAATGAGAAAAGTTAATCTACAGGAGAATAAATATTTGAAAGGAAATACAGAATGCCTGAGAGCCTTATCGCATTATATTTCGTTATGTTTTTATATTTTGATTTGTCACCTATGTTTCCCTTTACATAAATAAAGAAATTTCCAGCATAAATTGATGCAGAAAAAGGTAGAAATAGGTGCAGAAAAGTTCACCAGAATTCAGGCAATTAAGTGAATGTTCTGGGTGAGGACCCCCACACCCCCCACATCATGTGTAGCCCCACAAATCTGGAAACAAAACGTTTGCCTGACCAGCTGTGATTAGGCCAAATGTATGTGCCATCTAACTAACATCATCAAACTGGGCGGCTGAAATGAACATACACTGGCTATTAACAAGCTGTTTTTTTGTGATCTGCTCCGCGTGCATTACATTTAGTTTGTTTTAATGGGTCCGGGCTAAGCCCCGAAGGTCCTGAAGTCCTATAAACGCCCCTGCATGCTGATCATGATAATAATAAACTATTCCAAATGTTAAGTAGGTTCAGCAATTTGATTGCTAGAGTTTAGTTTAATAGCTTATTTGCACAATTTCATTTGGTTTCCTTCAAATTATAAAAACGTTCACTTTCTGTTAGAGATTTAAAGAACTTCGTAGACAGACAGACAGACAGACAGACAGACAGGTATATGATTAATTTGTTCAGTGGGTTCAGTGGTTTAACTGCTGGTGTGTGCTTTAATTAGTAACTGACATGTTGCAGAATGAGTCGTGTCTATAATTACGTTTTAGAAAGGTGAATCTAATGATGTAGTTGTTTTGTGATTCACTGCCAGTGGCAGACTGGCCATCTGGAGTGTTGGGAGTTCCCCTGGTGGGCTGCCTTCAGACTTGGGCCGAAGCAAAAGAAGAATATTCTAAATAGTCATCGGGCTGGGGTTCTGATGACTGGCCCGGGGGGAGTGAGCTGGTGGCCCAATTCATTTTCAGGAAAGCTCTCATTATAGGTCATGATTCACCGGCTGTTGCCACAATTAGGAGTTTATTCACTGTCCGTTTGCGATGCTAGTTTAGTTTATTAGTTTACAATGTCGTGGACAGTCCCTCTTAATTCACTGTAGAGTAAAAGAAGCAGCTTTAGCCTCTACGGCTAATTTCCAGCTGTAGTCCCTGGCCAGCTGACAATAGGCATCCTAAAATACAATGGTTAACTAATTAAAATAAATTACATTACATCTATAATGACAGCAGGCCTAAGCAAAAAGGATTAAGACCTCCAAACAAGTGGCACACAAACAAGCAAGCAAGCACAGATGATCGCAAAGGCATTAAAGCAGTCCATGCAATGAAGACAATACAAAGGAGACAAGAGAAAGGAGAATGGTCAAAGAGGTCACAATGAAAGCATATACAAGACATAACATGGAGGCAGGCAGCAGAGATGGAATGGCAGCAACAATGACTACGTCACATCTAACCCACATCACACCTGAAACGTTAATGTGTGTAGTTATAGTTATCGGACAGCCATGTTTTAAGGTGTGTTGTTAAGGTGGAATATGTATGTACAACTTTGATGCTAGTAGGTATTCACATCTTCAAAGGACTATGACTCTATGGTGTAGTGGTTAAGATGTACATGTACAATTCACTGTGCAATTCCTCCTAGCATAGCATTCATAGTCTAAGGTTGTATTATTGGGCTACATATCTGACCCAATGGTGTAGTGGTTAAAGCTATAGTGCGTAGTTTCTGTCTCGCCCATGAGGAATTCTAAGTAATGACAACAAAACTGTGGGCGCATCCACACGATACAAGCCTTCCGTGATCGCCCACCACCCCCACCCCTCCTCTACTCCGTTGCTTGTAGCCAAGGAGGACACGGAGGATTAAAAAAACATGTTGGATTCTTCAGAAGAGGTAATTATCTTCACTCAAGTTTCTTTGCATGAAAGTCACCGGATGCGAAAATCTTCTGAACATAGCCATAGCCTACTGAGAAATCCAGAGAGAGTTGTGTGGAGCTGATGGTCTTAATTAGCCTTTTAGCAACTCATTTGGGAATGGCTTGAATGTAAGGGACGTTCATTAATATAAAAAAGTTACGCACTAAAGCGTTAAGGCTTTTGAGTGTGGGTTTGACGGTTTGAAGTTCAAAGCTCACCTGTAAATATACATAAATAAATATTCCTCAAATGAAATGATAAGCTTGTCTAACAGCCTAAAATAACAGTTTCCCTTCCCCCTTTTGACATCGACTTGAATCAGACATGCAAATGTATCAATAGCAAAAGCTAGGATTTGTCAAGCTGATATTTTAAAGAATCACATTAATGCTGAAATAACAATTTTGCATTTAAAAGCAGCACAGAGGCACAGAGTGAGGATTTCTACCAATAACAAACAGGTGGCAGGTTAGGTGACGAGGCTGCCATGTACAAATACAGGTCACAGCTTTGACTCACTACAACAGCCCGTTGAAGTCACTCTTATCAGTCAAGTTGTGTCAAAGTGTCCTTGAGCAATTACAGCGATTCCACAATGTACTCGTGGGAAGTCACTTTGGATGAGCGTGTCAGCTAAAACGCAAAAAACAATTAAAAAAAAACAGTATAGAAAAGCTGCTTGTTTGTTCACTCAGCAAAGCGCTCTGTCAGCCCACACATCGCCAGCTTCAAGTCCTGGCACTCACACTATAAGTAAACGTGTTAAACTGGGAGATTAACTCACTAACTTACTTTATACCCATCCAGTTATTTGACTGTGGTGGAACACCAAGGACACATCTAGCACAGAGGAGGACGGATGACAATGTCTGGGCTTGATCTCAGGTACTTGGAAAGGTAGAAAAAAAAATGCTGTGTGCCAAACTCAAGTGCTCAAAGTATGAGTGTGTACTTTGCGAGCAATGTGTGAAGATGTTACATGTGTCTGCAAAGGATTTCAGGTTGTTAGGCTTATGTACGTGTGTATGTGTGCTAGAAGGGAGTGTACCCTCCCTGATACTTTGAGTCAGTCACATTGCTACGCTTCCAGCGAGAACAGTAGCAGCTTAGCCACTTCTGAACCTCCCACACATCCCTCCCAACACACTGCCTGGCTACAAAGCATCTTTGTTCTCAAAGGAGACCATTCAAATCTCCAGCTCCGATTTCCCACGGATTTTCTAAATGTAGCTTTCTCGCTGTCTTTTGGCAAAAGAGTAGAAGTTTTTTTTTGTTTTTGTTTTTTTCATTGTAATCTCAGCAATGGTGGTTATTCCAATTAATTCCACATAAAAAAAAAAAAAAAAAAGAGTTGTACATAGAAGAAAGAACGAAAGCGTTTTGACCATTAAAGCAGGCAGTGGGGAGTGCAACACAGTGGGAACACACACACACACACACACACACACACACACACAGTGATTAAAAAAAGTACACTCTTACAGGTTTCGAGGCCTACCTGCTGCATGCGCACATGTTCCTGGGTTTGTGTCTGTGCTTGCGAGTGCAAGTGTGTGTGTGTGTGTGTGTGTGTGTGTGTGTGTGTGTGTGTGTGTGTGTGTGTGTGTGTCGGATCAATGTGTGAAAGCGTCAAAGGGAAAGACAAAAAAAAAAAAAAAAAACAGACCGAACACTGCGGCAACAGCAGCCGAATCATCAAATGTATTTGACTATCAAATGTCAAAAGACCCAGCAGAATGATCAAGAGTGCATGCAGACACAACTGTCATACTCGTACCAGACCGAAGGGGAGAGAAAAAACGTAAAAGAAGAAACTCGTGCTTAGGAGGTGTTAGTTGCTATGAAAGAAAATAGTGGATCCAAAGAAGGGAAAACAAAGGAGGAAAAAGAAAGAAAAACAAACCTGGGCAAACTGGCTCACACCAACTTGAACCCCTTGGAAGAATTTAAAAACCCTTCAACAATCCCAACAGTCTCGTGTCCACTACAGGGCCAGAACGCTGCAACGAGGGCCTACTCTCACACTCATAAACCACCATTCACATTTGATTTACGTCCAGCAGAGCTACAGTTTCCCAGTCGCAGCTTGGCCGTATAGATCCCAGTTTCGAGAGAGTGGTTTTCGATCTAAAGTTATAAACATTTGGAGTTGGCCCTTGTCCTGCAATTTGGCCCTGCTGTGGGGAAAGGTCAATCAAAAGCCTCTGCCGCGCTTTGCTGAAAGCCGGCCAGCAAGGAGGAAGAGACGGAGAAAAATCCAATGTGAAGATTGAGAGAGACCAGCATCCCTGCAGCTCTCAGATCAGCTCTGATCCCAGCATGTGTGTGTGTGTGTGTGTGTGTGTGTATGTGTGTGTGTGAGAGAGAAAGAGATATAGGTTTCTGTGCATGCATGTGTGCAAGTGTATCTGCATGTCTGAGGAGGGATGTGGCCTGTATGTGAATGCAAACGTCTGAGTGTTTGAGTGTGGACGTGTCAAGACGCACACAACAGACTGTACCTGTGCACGTACACCTGTGCACAGGATAATGTATGGTAGTAGAACCAGCTGGTGTGATTCTCAGTGTGTGTATGTGTGTCTGTGTGTGTGTGTGTATTTGAGAAAATTGTCCCATTGTGTCTGATGGGATGTTGTGCCGTGTCACCTGTGCTGTGTTCATCATATTTGCAATATAAAATATACATGCATCTGTACTGTACTGTAGTCTATGTTGTGTGCATCTGTGTTGTGCACACTTCCACACACGTGCAGCACGTATGTGCGTGTGTGTGTGTGTGTTGCGTTTAGTTTTACGGACTCACCGATGACGATGGTGGTGATCTGGAGTTTGCTGGCCCCGTGCTTGTTCTTGACCTCGCAGATGAAAGTGGTGTTGACGGCGTCGTCCACCTTCCTCACCATCAACTTGTTGCCGCTCACCTCCACCGAGTCTGGCAGAGCACCAGACGCCCTGGGGAGAAGGTAGCAGGAGGGACAGGAAGGAAGGAAGGAAGGAATACAGGGGGGGTTAAAGTGGTGAAGAGGATGGATGGGGAGAAAGAAAAGGACAGGAAAAATGAGGGATAACAGAGGAAGAGGAATAGTTAAGAAATAGGACAGAGGGAGGAAAAAGCAGTGAGGAGACCATATGTTTTGAGTCATTGGACAAATGAGATGAAACAAAATAATATCAAAAAGACAAATCGATAAGAGAGAGGGAGAGGAGGTGAGGAGAGAAAAAGAAGAAAGGGAGAAAGATGGGGGGGAAAGATAGAGACATGAAAAACAAGGAAAGAATAAAGAGACGGTTAATAACTGTTACATTCAAAGACAGCACTGATGTGAGCAAAAAGAACAGTGTGTGTTTCCCTATCAAAAATCACTAAGAAATGATCCTTAAAGAGGAAGGCTTCTGTCGCCATTACAGCAACAATTAGAAACTCTGTCACTCTCTCCGAGGGAGGTGGAGGGAGACGCATCAACATGTACAGACGGACGGGGTGGGATTCTTACGCGGTCCAGGTGACAATGGTGGGCGGAGGGTTGCCGTTAGCCATGCAGACCAGCGCGGCGCCCGAACGGCCGACGTACCAGTTGTTGTCGTAGCCCTCTATGGACACAGAGGGGGGGACTGAAAGACAGAGAGAAAGAGAGAGAGAGTTGATTTACTTAACTGAGATTCGTAATGTTTTTTTTTCAGATTTTCTGCTCAGGTTTGCTCAGAGTTCACAGACCCGCCCCACAACACAGCGCACCGTGTCCGATGCCAATGTCTTGTTTTTCTCTCCTGGAGCTAAGGGGGAGCTCGCTTTATGAATCATAGATGATTTTCATGACTTCATAAATTACTTTTAGCCAAACGACCGGGCCAATCAGCGTTGGTTTTGAGGTGGGTTAGGTGGTGATAGACAGATGGTTTATCCAATCAGCTAACCAGTATTTTCAGACAGCAGTAGCCCTAATTCTGTTAGCCGCTCGCTAATGCTTTTTTTCTCTTGGATCCTTCTTTTGGAATATGGACCGGGAACCTGAAATGGTGACTTTTATTCCTAAATTCTCGTTACACAAACGGCAAATTTCCTTTACCGACATGTTGCTTGCATGCTGAGCTAACAAGCTATGCTTTGCCTGCAGCAGCAGGGGCGGGGTTGTGGTTGTATTTTCATACGCTTCGTGGATCTGATTGGTTGATTGGCCCGTCTATCACCAACATAGGTGATAGACAGATGGTTCATCCAATCAGCTAACCAGTATTTCTGCCCCTTCCCAAAAGTTCTCAAACGGAAAGTTCCCACATGGATAAGCCGAGCAAATGCGAATCAATCCATCTGGCTAAAGAATAGGTTAAAAGAATAGCATCATTGATGTTATTCGTTTATGGTACTTCCTAAATCCTGTTGCCTTCAGGGCCTTGGACTTGAAACTTAGAACATAAAGCCACTTTATGAACCTACATTTTAAAAGACGGTTTAACCGTTTTTAAGGATCAGCAGACATACGTACTTATACATATATATTTACTTGACTCATTGCACCAATTTGTGCGGTTCATAATGACCTTTGGGTCAAAGCCACAAGCGTCTTTTCGTCAGAGGGGGTTAGAGGATTAATCATAAACACAATGCCATCAGGCTGTCTTCATGAATCTCTTATTGTTTTATTATCTGTGTCAAAAAGTTGCATCACAAACAAAACCTCCATGCAAGACAGAAAAGGGATGGTATGCCCTGTGTGTATGGTGATGTGAGAAAGCTGTGCTGTATCCTTAGTTAAAAAAAAAAAAAAAAAAAACACTACCTTAAAGAGCTTTTCTTCCTGCATTTAAGGCACACTCACACTGGGAGGATGAGAAAATCAGTTAGCGTCACTCTCATAAGAATCTTATTTTACAGTGAAGGCAAACCAAAGTGATGTGTGTATGAAGTTAAAACCCACAGAACAGAAAAGCTTAGCTCTCTGTCAATCTCTCTCTCTGAGAAGGGCAAAACAGAGAGGGAGAGAGAGAGGAGTGTGAGGACAGGACAGTGTGTGGGAGGGTAAGTGTGTGGTGTGATGTGTGTGCGTGTGTGTGTGTGTGTGGTTCTCCTAGAGAGCGTTGACCTATAAAAGCTGATCCGAGTTGCACAGCAGACAGGAGACATGATCCCTCACACCATCACTAAACTAACACATATACACTGAAGAGTCGCAGTGTCTAAGTGTGTGTGCTCCGGCACTTCTATCTTTGTGAGGACCAAGTATCAGAGAGAAGACATTTTTGCTGTTCTTCACCTTGATTATGGGTTGGTTTTAAAGTGAGAATTAGGTTTAAGTTAGGTTTAGAGACTAAGAAGTGAGTGTATTTATAAGTACAAACATGTTTGTCTTACAGCTCAACGATGCTGTCAGCATCCCTAAATCTTTGTGAAGCCACGCTGAACCGCTCTAATATTTTAATCCTATGAAAATTAATGGATTACATGAAAACAGTGTGTGTGTGTGTGTGTGTGTGTGTGTGTGTGTGTGTGTGTGTGTGTGTGTGTGTGTGTGTGTGCGCGTGCGCGTGTGTATGTGTATATAAACATGAGCATTAGTAGTTTTCTATACTACTCGAGCGCCAACATTTTGTGCAATTTCCTTTAAAGAGCTGTTGTTAAAATTTGGGCTCAGGTGGAAAATGGGTGGTCTGTCCTTAAATTGTATGCAATGAGAAAATTCTGGATTCATTTGTCACAATCTGCTTAAAAAATAACAACTAAGGAGAGATGGTGGAAAACACACAGACCTTGAAGGATGAGGTTGTATGACTAATCGGTGAAGGATGACAATAACAAAAATGAAAGGTAGATGAAAAGTCATAATGGTAGGTTGACTATAATGTATGTATGCCACATAATTTGTTTATTAACATATGTATTAGTTATTCGTTAATGGGACAAGGGTTAATGTGGTAAGCATAATATAGGTTAAAGTAAAGGTTTTCGGGGGTGGTTTCCTCACAAAACGTCCCGGCAGCCAATTGCATAATGACCTGCCCCAATAATAAATCAAATGCAATGTACATGAAGACAGAGAGAGGACATTTGTCCTCCATTACCATGTACATTCAAATTGCAATCAGACTCTCTGCACTAGTTGTTACATACTGTATGCACTGGGACCTTAACACAACCATGCATTATAGAAACATTGACTTTTACAACAAATGAAGAATAGGGTTTATTTGTATTCCTGTTTTACACCCACAGTTTTTAAACTATGCAAAACTGAAAATGTGTTCTCAGATGTTACAGCAAATAGACCAGATGTTTTTTGTTATTTAGATCATGAGAGAAGTGACTTGGAAGTGTTTTAGAGAGAGGGAGGGAGAAAGTGCTGCACACTAACATTAAAGTATCATCTCTTCATCATTACGGTCTCACAGCTTTGATATAAATGTGGGCTGATTGTTTTTATATTTGGCTGTCTGTGTAATGTTAATAGATTAGTGGTGAAGGGTCTGCAGGTGTCTGCCAAAGTGAAGGCCTACAGGCCCTGGCAAGGCACTGATCTATGTCTAAAGGTGTTGGCAGTTGGATCCAGCCGAGTTATTTGTATTCTTACTTGGACCCATGGCACATTGTAGTATGCTTTATTTATGTTCAAGATAGTCTATATCGACACTGTTCCATTTACAGGATAGTTCCGGTGCCGCCGGATGTCCCTCATTTACGGCCGGATGTCCTTTACCTTCAACTTTCTTGGTGTTGGCATTCTAACCTCCGGTCGATTCATCAGGACTACAGTAACTTCCTCCACAGCTTGCTAGACTATCAGTCGAATCTGAGTTTTCTGTTGCACGACTAAAATAACTTTTTCACCAAAACAAGTTCCTTCCCGAGGCTATTTTACAGAGGCACCGTTGCTGCGTCCGATTGTGATTGGTTTTAAAGAAACGCCATTAAACCGGAGCCCGTTTTTCTCCCATCCCGGAATGCTGTGTAGACTAGCGAGACCCTCCTCCGCAGCGCTGTGTAGGAAGGTCTGGCAATGTGAGACCATGTTCGAGAAGACATCATTATGTGAACACAAGTTAAAGTATTAAAGTGTGCATGTGTGTCTTCCTTACATTCCACCGAGAGCTTAACAGGGTAAACCCACGGCTGCTGCTGGGTCCTCTGGTCAACGATGCAGGTCACTTCCCTGCCGTTATCTGCCGGCGTGGGAACCAGCCGATACTCGCTGCGCACCGTCACCGTGCCGTCCGGCCCGTTCGTGGTGCTGGTTGAGTGGTTGCCTCCGACCGACGGCAGCCACTTGATGGTGGCTGCCGGTTTGCCTTCCGCCGCCTCGCATTGGGCCACCACCACGGACTTGGTCCCGGCCTGGACGGTCACAACGTTGGCTGAGTTCTTAGGCTTGGCTAGGGACAGAGAACGAAAGAAAAAAATAAAAGTCAGACAAAGAAAACAGAGTTACAGAGATAAGAGAAAGCAGCAGGAGAGAGATGAAAAAAGAAAGGGTAGTGAAAAGGAAAAGACATCAGACGTGAGGCAGAGGAGGAGAAGAGGAAGGAGGGCAGGGAGACCGCAGAGGAGGAGGAAGTTCAATCAGTTTGTTGTGCATATACTGTACACTGTGGCATCCTACTGTGGCTGAAATGAAACTCTGAGGGGGGTAGGTCCTCTGGTGTGACCCTAGGCCACTCAACAACATCCCAAAGACAGAAATAATAAGTACAGCTAGATCCTTGAGTCTTACAGTATCCAAATTATGGAGCATTGCAATTTTTGAATCCAGTTAACATATGTTTTTACATGATTTAATGACAGCTGGAACACGCTGTTGAAGTAATTCCAAAACAAAGCTCATAAATTGCAAATGTATGAAAATATTGCAAACCAATAGGTCTTGAGTGAGCTTCGTCATCGTAGATTTTTTTGCGTGTTGTCCCCCAATTGAAGTGAACCATCAAACATTCCAACCGTTACGAGGCTTCACAGTGATATGCAAAACACGGCTCTTCCTTCTCCCGTCACATTAGCTCTGTTAAATCAAACTGGACTTGTTCTATAAAGTGGTTAATGTTCCATGAAAATGTCCTTCCTTTTTTTTTTTAAAGGAAAGATCCAAAACGTGGACACACTTTCAATAAATCAATCTGTAAATGTCAGTGAATTCCATTATTTTGAGATGTCAAGTGGTGCAATTTACTTTTTCCCTGTAATACCCACTCACGTTGTGACAAAATGCCTTTCAATCTGTTGCATGCGGCTGTGTACAGGGACAGTAATGGACGTAATGGGATTGAAAGACTTTACTTCAAGAAAAATTCAGGCAATTATTGAAAACACATTTTCTTTGCCAGTGCATTGCCTGCTGGTTTATTGAGGCTACTGAAAATGGTCAGTTCTTTCGTTGAAGAAGCCATCGCTCAGGCTTACAAAGTTTCAATTTCTATTCATTTTGGACTGCAAATATATCGACATAGTGCTGTGCTGTATTATTTATGATATAAGAAAAATATACCACCAACCAACAAAACAGACCTAAAAAAAGCTAGGTATATCATTAGCCTACTAGCATTACCCTCAACAGTGTAACATGTTTTTTTCGTGTAGGAAACACTGTTTTGACTTTTAATGTATCCATTGGAGGTTTTATTTTTAAAGCCTTTGTCACACAAATTTACACAAGAATCAAAAATCATAGATATGCTCACAGGGACAAATGTTAGCAGGCCGCCTGAATAAGCCCTTAAGCAACTGAGCATGCTAGCCTGGACAGCAGGAACCAACATCGATACCGCTGTGCGGTCACTTGGTCGTTTCATTTCCTATAATTATTTCTTTAGGTCAATTTATAGTTTATTTGTAGATAGTGGGTGATTGGGTCAGTTGTATCATATATTATATCAAATTAAAATCCAGGTAGCAATAACAAAAACGACATGTCGTCTTTCTGAAACCTGAAGATATCTTAGGACAGGAGAAGAACCAAAGAGCCGGTGAAGACACTGAGATGAACAACATAAGTCAGGTGAGAGTTCAGACGTGACAGCGAGGACGACAGAGGAGTTGAAATGGACATAAACAGAAAGAGAGATTGACCATGCAGAAACGAGAAGAGAGTAAAGCAGAGTCATGCCAGAAAGGGCTTTGGAGTAATCTGCAACTTTTAACAAGTCGGGAGTTATCCATCCCTGATGTGTTTCGTGACATTGCATCCAATTGGGCTGGCTGCTATTCATCACATCAGTTTGAGGCATTCTGAGTACAAAGTAATTAGAATGCAAGCAGGAAGCTATGCTAACTGAGCTGAATCAACACTGTAAACCCCCCCCCCCCGCCTCCACCAACCCTGTCATATTATCAATAGGCCGAATGCCAGAGACTGGCAGGGAGACAGGAAAAAAGCATTACAGTAATGTTTCCAAACACTGTTAACTGCATGAGGTGTGTTTAGTTTATGATACCCAGCACTTAGAGAGCTTAAAAGGTGAACACATTTCTGTAAAAGTTATATTCACCACATGCTTACGTTTTAAGCGTTTAGCCAAGGATTGGGGTTTTTATAACGGAAGGATTCTAGTTATCAACTTTCCCAAACTCACACTTGCATTTGTTTGCCTTCCTTCAGTAGCTTGTATGGTTTCTCAGGACCTTTAAGCAACGCAGATGCTTGTCCTAACTTGAACCTAAGCTTTCTCTAAGACTTTCTAAGTCTTTCTCTTCGCCTTGGCAAACAGTTACAGATCAAGGCCTGTGACTGGAAGATTGCCAGTTTGAATCATAAACAAGTTGGATCATATCTGCCAAGCGCGAAGATTTGTAAGTGAGTGTGAAGCCGGCTGTTGCTGAATTGAGGTGGCATTCACGCACGACAGCTGACATCTGTCATCGAAAGAGAGATTGTGTTGAAACCACCCAGAAAGCTCATTAGTGAAGCCCAGGACTGACCCACATTATTACTTACTTTTGGCCGATCTTCTGCCATGCAATAACAGTGAAGAAGACATTGCAATCTGGCTGCAAGGGTACCGACTTAACCTTGATATTGTGCAGAGCTGGGCCAGATCTCAGCCACTAGGGGTGTGTATTGGCAAGAATCTGGCGATACGATAAGTATCACAATACATGGGTCATGATTCAATATATTGCAATATATTTCGATACTGTGCGTAAGGCGACATATTGGGATGTTTTTAAAGTATAATTTTAGAGAAACTAATATTTAAAAAAGACACTATGTTCATAAAAGTCAAAGAAGTTTACTTTAGGTAAACAATTCAGTACACAGAAAATCAAACTGACAGTTTGGGATTGTGTTTCACAGGTTCTTAGTGAGCTATTTTTATATGCTAAAGTAGGCCAAAGTTCAGCCATAGCTACATTGTTAGCTTCTAGCAAAATGTCAGGCACTGCTAGGCACTGTTAGGCAAGGACACTAGTGGTGCGTCTCAGCATAGCCATCTAGCGGTAGGGGGTTTAAACACAACATAAACGTGAACCACTGTCTTATAAAAAAAATTATATTGTCAATTTGAAAATCGATACAGTATTGCAAAATAAAATATTGCAATACTCAAGTGTATCAAATTTTTCTTACACCCCCTATCAGCCACACTCTAGCCTTTTTGAAGACCCAGCTTCCAAACCAGATTACAAGTGGTTTGTTGCACATGGCCTAGTATGCAAATGCTGCACATATCTTAAATGTGGCTGGTTAGAGACAAGCCATTTGTGGACCAAAACCCTCTTACCATTGCCATAATTGACCCATTTACTTGCTTAAATCAACACAAGTTGACCCAGAACTTTGTCATATCTGGGTTGTGTTGAAAGTGTGCAGCTCTTGAAACCGTTTGAAGCAATCTGTACAGATTGTGGAGGCTGATGAAGTCCATCTCAAATCTCAACAATTAATGGATAACTTGCCATGAAATTCTGTAAAGACATTCATGGTTCCCTGACTGTTGATCAAGCCCCTTCATCAGGTCAAAATTGTGTTATATCCAATACTTTGGTTTATGACCAAATACCTGCAGAAATAATGACATTCCCATCAGCCCCAGCTGCACTTTTTTTTGTGCTAATTACCAAATGATAGCATGGTAAACTAAGATGATCGACTCTGTAAACATATTTGTCAGTGACAGCATGTTACCATTGTTATGCAGAGCCTCACAGAGCCGCAAGCTTGCCTGTAGCTGTTTCTATTTGATCGATCAAAAGTCTAACTTTTGAGTAACCTTTGACATGCTGCTTACTGATATTTTCATACACCACCCCTGTATGTCAATGTCATCCATCAACACATGTCCCTGTGTTTTGAATTTGTCCCAAACGAACTTCCCCTGATATAAAAAAAGTGTAAAGAAAAGAGACAGAAAGTAAACCTGACCACTCTCTGAAGTTTTGACCATGGAGCTGTAGAGCTTTGTTACCCGATACTTGAATTCCATTTGGTTCAAGTGCAAAATGGAAACAAAATAAATCCTCCATATTTACCTACATCAACTACAAATTGGCACCTGTGATCAGCGGCGTTTTTAACATGAAGTTGAATCACCAAACAATGTCTGGCAACACCACAACTGGGCCTGCAGAGCAGACATATTTGGATTTAGCAGCACTGGCTGGTGGCACATTTCTCGGTTTCCTCCTTCTCTCCCTCCTTAGACATGGATTTATTCACTTCTGTATCCTGATGAAGGCAGCCGAGTGATGCATTTTTTTTATTTTCTACTTTGCGGCATACATTAGCCAAAAATCAATAAACGCTTCTGGATCTTGTTAAATTTGGGGAATTCATGTCTCACAAGCTGCCCAGGTTTGTAAACATCTTCTCTCAGCTTGACACACTGCTGTTAAATATTTCCAGACATTGTTGGGAAAAAAAACATCTGTTTGACTGTACAGTATGTCTCCTCAAGGAACAAAGTAGAAGTTTATACTGCAATTATTATGCTGTGTTGTTTTGACAATGCATTATTTCCTGCTTAAAATGTTGACAAAATGCATTAATTTAAGCTTTAGACTTATCTAGCTTATTCAAGCTTGAGAGCACTAGCCTAACGGCCTAAATTGTAAGACAAAAAAGGAAATGAATGATAATTTCCAGTGTCACTATTGTTATGCAAAAACTAAAAACAGCTGAAAACACATCATTTTGACTTCCCAGCTCAGAATTGCCTCTGAACACAGATAGAAAAAGCGCCTGAAGGCCTCATGTTTCAAGCCCCTTTTTGTGGCGCTGCATTTAACTGCATTCTGACTGATTCAGTGCTCCTACTTGAGGGCAAATGTGAACTCAAAGGCATTTTTATTTTTTACCTTCCTCTGTCTGTTATCAACAACTCAAAGAATGGTGGATGCTGTTCCAATTCACCAAGGTTGTTACGCAGCAACATTTGTTATTGCGGTTTTGGTGTATCTGCTTTTTCAATGATTAGAGAATGGCTCTATACTAGTTTTTGTCGTGGTTATCTCTTCCTGCCATCAAGGTCCTCTTTAACCGAGGATGAGAGAGTCAAGATCTTTCTATTTAATTAAAGTATGGCTTTGGAAAAGCCCGATAAATATGCTGAACAAATACTGGCTGTGGTATGTGACCAGGGCTGGAACCGAAAAATGCACAAAGCTGCACTCTCCTATCATTTCTCTTGAACCTTTATTCATCTCGGGAATTGGCTTGCTATGCACAAAGGATTTCTTCAGAACAAGAGCCTGTTTCTCACTCATACACATTTTTTTTTCACCTGGGAGCTGACCGGTACAGCCACATTTCTACTGCTGTTGGCCAATGAGCAGCTGACTGGAGCTTTTAGGGTCATAATGCTTTACTAAGGAATGCCTGGACAGCAGGGGCCTCATTTATAAAACTGACTCCCCCAGACCTATCCAGGCACCTTCAACGTGATTTTAAATGCCCTATGGCGTGTTCCACCACCGACCGAGCGCGCCCGTGTAGACTGTTGAAGCGGTTTTGGGTCGCGGTTTGTGGGTTGGAGAAGGGAATGAGCAGGACACCTCCTATCTCCTGCATGAAAATTGTGTTGCAAATTACTGTTAGAAAGCCACCCCAGACAAAGGTTAGGATAAAAAACGCACATATATAGGCTTACCCAAAAGCCAACCGTCCTGCACTGCGCCAGCCTCTCCCTACATTGCTTTGTCTCAATATGAAAGAGTTGTGTGTTGAGCCAGGCCAGCGAGCTACAACATTTAACAATATCGTGTCCGCATCACATATGATTTGCATGTTAATTGAATGATATTGCTTTCAATTAACGAAAGCATACTCGTTCTCAGATGGTGTTTTTATCGCAACTTGTGTGCAGTCAATCGCTCCGATTACATTTGGGAAACCGGACATTACTGCAAATTGCAGAATAACAAAACAGCACAGGAAAATCCTATATAACGAGGGGTCATTTGAATCAAACCTTCCAATACAGCTGGCATAAACGCGCTGAATGATGGCTGTGATGTGCCGGATCGATCTGCCAGTTCGTGCTGGAACGTCCCAGTAGCCAAAAAAAACAATTGTTGTCAACACCTGCAAATGTACAGGTATGGGTCTGTTCCGACAGGTGGGTCTTTCTAAAGCCGGTCCCGAAAAACGCGCTCACGAAGCATACCTCTTGCAAAATCTTCGAGCAATGCCAAATCTGCCATGCTGTTGATTAGTTGCAATACACAGGCCATATTGGCTTCATCAGGGTAATTAAGTGGTGCAGGTGTTTTGGGATTGGATGGCACACTGACTTTAAATAGATTTATTTGTTGGATATAAATATCCATTTTTATTATTCATGGATAGATCTAATTGATTGTTACGAAAACTAAATTAAAATTTAGAGTGTGCTCACATGCAGGCTGTGCACTATACATCCAGAGTACTTTATCCACGTGATATTTGGTGTTACCATCGGAGGTCACTTATATGCAGTCTACAAAACCTTGGGAGCGTTACGCAAGATCACACGCATGTTCAAAAGGTTGCAGAAAACTGAGCACATTTTTATGCATGGAAATTCTTTATAAATCCCGACTTTTGCGAGGAATGTTGCAACGACAAATTTCACCATGCTCCACGCAACTTTTTCTTGCGTAACAGGTTTTATAAATAAGGCCCCAGATGTGGAGGAAAAGGAGAGCATTTATTCCCATGTTCAAATCAATGAATCACCCATAACAGGAATATATAGAGACTGAGGGCCCTATTTTAACGATCTAAGCGTACTTATGGCCTGGCGCAGGTGCCTTTAGGGCGTGTACGAATCCACTTTTGCTAGTTTAACGGCGTGCGGCGGGCGCATGGTTCATGGCGTAACATGCAATAAACCAATCAGTGAGTGTCATCTCCCATTCCCTTTAAAAGACAGGTGCGTTTGTACCTAGGCCCATTGCTATTATGAAAGCGTATTTGCTGCTTAATATTTAAATTTTTAATCTTTTGCATGTCTGTGTGCTGCTGTGCGTGTGTGTAACAAGCATAGTGGCGCGTGCTGTGCACTAGCCAAGGAGCATTTTACTAATGCGCTGTTAAAATAACAATGAAATGCTGCGTTATTGACTTTAGACCAGGTTTTTGTTGGTCAATGGTGCGATCACTTTCCGCTGCCTCAAGATAGCAACATGCCAAGAATGCACCTGAACACACCTCCCTGTAAGACCAGCACACCCATGGGAGCACAGATGGGCGCAGGTGCATTTGCTATTTAAACGATGTGGGCGCTGGGTGGGAAATCGATACTTGCGTCGGACTTTGCGCTGCGCCGGGTGCAAGATAGGGCCCTGAGAGTCATAGTCATACTACTACTTTCTCATTCATTAAGACCATGACATCAAGGGGACGCACAAATGCCCATTTATATTTTGTTTACATGCTTACACCAGTGGTTCTCAAACTTTTTCACATCAAGGACCCCTAAACTGACACAAATTAGACCATGGACCCCCATCTGACAAGACTTTGTACCAGGGTCCAATACCTGATGGAATTTTTGCTTTTTAGACATAGTCACACAATATGTCATTGTGTTACTTATGTTGTTGGGGACCCCCTGAAACCTCTTTAAGGACCACTGGGGGTCCCCGGGCCCCACTTTGAGAACCACTGGCTTACACAACATAATAAGTACATATTTTTCTAGACTGAGTATAATACATGCTTGAAAAAAAAAAGAAATAGAACATTGGAACACAATCAGGACATGGCTTGTGGCTAATCTGTATTTCAATGTAGTGTATTTTTCATTGGGCTTTAATGATGTTACTTAACAACAACTCTTTGGCTCCACCCATTATAGGATCACCCCACCTTGAGTTATTTCTGTCTGCGTAAGATAAATGTTTGCAGGAGCTACACTCTTTCACTCTGTTGATCCCTGGATTCCAGCCAGTGACCAGTCTGCAGTCCACTCCTCTAACCTCTGGACTCTCAGTCTAAACTAAACCGGGTACTGATCTACTAGACTCTCCCTCATCTGCAATTGTATTTCTGTCCTGCTGGCTACACTATATCCAATAAGATGCCGTATAATTGGCTACCATCTATTTTCGTATGGTCCAAAATCCAGGACGATCATTCACAGCCAAGTGAGTGATTCTTTATTCACAGCCCAATAAGTGGTAATAAGATTGGCTGGCGGTGGTGCTGTATCCAATAAGTCATAATACGATTGGCTGTCACGATTATGTATTCATACTTAAATAAGTTCTGATATGATTTGGGATGCAGGTGGTTCTATATCCAATAAAATGTAATATGATTGGGTGCCAGCAGTTGCGGCTACAATATGGTCTAATGTGATTGGCTCGTATGGATTCTATATCCAATAAGGTAAAATATGTCTTTTAGTGACTTTGAGACACTTAGTTCGCCAAGTACATTTAAATGGACCAGATTCTGTTCCAGAGAGCTTGGCAGTGCTGTAACTCCAGACAAAAGGCGAGTAAGTGAGCTTTCCAGCAGGTATTTCCCAGTCTACCTCTGCTTTGTGCCAGCAGCAGCAGCAGTTTAGGAGGCTTAGCCCACGTCCATCTGCAAGCCCGCCAGACTGTTTTCTCTCCAAGACCAGCCAAGTTCTGCATCTCCTGTGTGCTCTTTTCTCTGCGTCGAAGCTTCCAGAGTGGATTTTGCATTCTTGTGTGAAGGTTTACTTATAAAAACTACTGGGGGGAAACGTTACTGGTGCAGCTGTGTGTGTGTGTGTGTGTGTGTGTGTGTGTGGGGAGAGAAGACTTAAAAGGAATTGTAAAACATTCCTTTTCGTGAACCATACTGGCAATAACTGGGTACTGTGATGAAGGTATTTTAATTATTGCCTCTTATTCACAGTGACTTACAGGAGAGCCTATGTGAACTATTTTAGTGTAGCAGATAAGGAATCTCCAGACACACATTTGAGGCCGCAACAAATGAACATACAGAGCGTCACCACACATGTAAGCATCCTTACAATCCTTTTTGAAATCCAGTTTTTCCTTTGATTGTACAGCAATCAAATACATATATAAATTGCAGCCAATATGTGCAGACAATAAGAAAAAAAGGGCTCAACCATCTCACCCTGACAAACAAAACTCATTTGATTAAAAAGAAAAAAAGCAGCAGATGCCATTAAATTGCACAGAATACAAATTCAGTCAATGCACTGTTTCAATTCAAAGCGCACTATATTAGATTGTCCCTTGAGCATGCCACTATGATACATAGGAGCTTTGAATGTATGAGCTCTTTATCGTACAACCACTGACGCTACCACGGGAGATATACTTTAAGCACAGCACTTCCATATAACAATCAAGGGAACTGTTGTTATTCACATTGAAGCATACAGTCTCCTCAGTGCTGTAAACTGCGAGAGAAAGACACCAGGCATCGGATTCCTTTGTAAGCAGCATGCAAACGGGAGGACATGTGGGTGGATGAATAACACCAGCTGTCTCCGATTACAATCAGGATGCATCCCCTGCTAACAGCAACTAAACCACTCAGTTTAAAAAATCAAGACACAGAGGTAACTTTAAGCAGCTCTCCAGATTTCCCATTCTTGGCTGTCTTTGCTAAATGTTTGCGGTGGTTCAGCCGGTTGATAAGTGGGGAATAAACTGTGCAGGAAAGAAAAGCTAACGGGTGTGTGAAGTAGCTTACCTCATGCTAATTACACATTATATTACCTATTATTTAATTAGAGCGGGAGATTTCACAGTGTGACACTGCAGGCCCTGCTCAGACTAAATCAAGACAAATCAATTGCCGCAATTTAAAATGGTTTGGGTTCTTTGTCTGTCCGCAGGTTTTTAACACAGGACAAATATCCATATGAGTAAATAGAGGAGAGTAATATATGAATAGTAGGAATAGTAGTAGTATGAATATAAAAACCATGTCAATGGGAATTTCTGAGACTTACTTATGTAAGAATTATTGATAGATAAACATAAATTACAAATATTAATATTTGCCTTACCTCTATTTTGGAGCTTTGGGGAATGAAAAGTATAATGTTGCAAGGGAGTCAGTGAGTTAGCTGTGATGTGTTTTTTAGCCTATAGTTCTTTACATTTGGGCAAATTGCAATGTGCTCATGGTTGTACAGACTATCATCACTGGATCACTATGATACTGAAAAAACTTTAAAACATGATGATTCTCAGGCAAATTTTTGGGTTATAAGCAGCTTGTTTTTTTCAATGATTTCTAAGCGGATTTCAACATAATGATTTTTCAGAAAGCTTAATGCTGCATTTGCATGGATTCAGGCAGACTGTAGATGGCCGAGCGAGGGGGGGGGGGCAGTCATATTTCGCCACCCCCTTCTAGCCCGGCCCTGTATGCCAAGGCTATTATCAGGTCCATTTACATGCACAAGAACAGTCTATGGTGAGGTTATTTTAGTCGCTTTCATCTGATTATCACAATAAAGGTTCTCAAAAAGTAATGTATTCAGTCATTTGGCCAAAACTGATCCGACTCTAATTAAACAGAATATTTTTTAAGTGTTTAAATGTCACATAAGAGGTTGACCCTGATGAGGCCCCTGTGTACTAAAGTGTCAACATAATGGTAAGTCATGGTGACCAAGGCCAACATCTATTCAACTACTTTAACCAGGATAACACAATGAACAATACAATGTTGTGTAAGCAAGTCAACAAAAGCAACACAGAGAAGATGACACAACAGCAAAAGGGATGCTCGCTTGTTATGTCTGGATCCCACCGTACCAAATCACTCTCTTACCAAACTGACAAAGATATCAACACCATAGGCTTATACACCAGAGGTTATAGGCGCTTGTTCAACTTTTTGGATCACTATTATTGAAATATTATATTAAAAAGTTGAGTATTAACATTACGGTAATCATTAACATTGACTAAAACTATAATGAGTAAGTACTATGCCTTATTTTCTTCTCTTTATTTAAACAATTGAACCTCAGCATTGTTATTTTTTTTATTTAATTTTTGTATTCCTTTTGTTCTTTCACTATCTTCCCTACCCAATCCCAAAAAGTCTTTAATTCAACTTAATTCTTTAGTGTTACTGTCTGTTCTTTATACCACTATGACCCCTATGTTTTGTGCTCTATGGTGTTTTAAGCCCTCAACATTGACTTCAAGGCACCTAACCCTAACCATTGCCTAATCGTAGTGCCTTCCAGGCTGCGCTGACTTAGCTAAAGGTGCTCCGAAGACGTTTTGCGTTTCTTATCCGAGAGACTTCTTCAGTTCTGACTCAACGGTAGGTCAACCCAGCTGTGGGGGCGTCAAGATGATCGATACGGCTTCCTTAGTTAGTAATCCTGGCTGTTGTAACGACAGATACCCGAGGCCAAGTCTGAACAACCATTACGATTAAAGAAGAAGTAGTCTTTAGGATGAAAGACATAATGTCTTCAGAGCACCTGTTTTTTTAAAGATTATTTTTTGGGCTTTTTCCACCTTTATTTTTGATAGGACAGCTAGGTGAGAAAGGGGAGAGAGAGAGGGGGGAAGACATGCAGGAAAGGCATAAACCTCTCAGTATACTGTATGTGCGCCTTCTCTACCACCGACCCAACCCGGCCACAGTTGCTCCTGATTTGAACCCATCCTTGGGTAATTATGTAATCTAACATGGAAGTCTCACCCATAACCATAATCACGTGACGATTATGGTTCATATTTGTAATATTTAGGTTTTCATGTAAATTCACTAAGATTAAATTATATAAACCTGGGTTCAGGTATTTCCTCTAATGTAATAATAATAATTTTGAAACCGTGTTCACCAATATCACAAGTAAAACACAAGTTTAAAAACATGTTAGCTCAACCTGAGGAGTGAGGTCTGGAATAAAGACTTGCTGTTTATCTTATATTGCAGAGTGCCTGCTGATCAAATCACATATGATCCTTCACATGAAGTGCCACGTCTGAATCTGAATCTTTATCCCCCATCTTCTGTGTTTTTCATCCTGCGTCTAACCAGAATATACCCTGAGAAAACTCGTCAAATCCGTTGAACTGCTTCTTCTTAGGGTTTGGGTCCGATGGGAATATCTTTTATGAAAAAGCAGCGATAAGCAGATGGCTGGGGAGGCGCTTGTCAAGGCTGATGTAGCAGAACAGCTTTTGAAAACCTGTTTAAAGCATGGCCCTTTTTTCTTATTTATTTATTTATTTATTTTTTTAGAGAAGGGTAAATATCGTTGACCTTTCGGTGCTCTATACTTTTAGGGTCCTTGTGAGATAGAAACATGAGAAGTTCTCATCCATATCGGAAATAAACAGCCGCTCGTTGTTTCTGTTAACAAGGTTTATGTAATGTTACGTAGACCTCTCTACTCACCAAGCATGATGAGGGTGGTCGTCCCTTGTTCGTTTCCAGAGGGGTAGGTGGCGTACTCGCAGGTATACCGGCCGGCGTCGGACATTTTGAGCTGAGAAATCCTGATGGACGGGTTCTCCAGACTGTTGTGGAGGAAGATGACTCGGTCCTTGAAGGACGGGTTGGGGAAACTCTGTCCGTAGATAGGGTGGTACACAGCGATGTTGTCCCTTTGGCCATCGATGGGTTCCCATATCCAAGACACCTGGTAAGAACAGAGTTTGTGAAAACCAGTGGTTATTGTTTGCCCAATTGGGTTTTTAAAGTGCAGTTTCTCTATTAGGGTTTCAGATGTGCAGAGACGTCTTTCAATTTATAGCCAGACTAATACGATCCATGAACACACCAGGGCTGCAACAACAATTTTATCGATAAAATCGATAAAATTTGATTACTAAAAAAGTTGGCAACGAATTTAATTATCGATTCGTTGTGTCGCGCAACTATTACGCCACCTAGTCGTGGAGATAAAAAAAAAATTGAGTTGAGCGCAGAGCGGAGCAGCGCGGAGCGAAAGAAAAGAAAAAAAGAGCAGAGCGGGGGTAGAGGAAATACGGAGAGAGACCGGAGAGACCCGTAACGTTGTTCTGAAACACTCGGCGGAGGCAGAGAAATCAGTACGACCCAAGTCATCCAAGGTGTGGGAGCATTTCACACTAAATAAAATCAAAAACGTGTTAATTGCAAGATAAGCAAAAGCGACACGGCATGGCACGGGTGCACCACGGTGATGATTCAGCACCTAAAACGTAAACATGTTGGAGTCCTTGATGAGGAGGAAGGGAGTTCAACAGCAGGGTAAAGTCTCTACACTATCCTACTTCTGTTCCGGTCTGAAGTGAGGAACGTACCGTCCCTCCAGTAGCTCTTCTGGTGCTGCCGTTTACTAGTTATCCAGCAGACTAGCATGACAAGCTAGCGTTAGCTCGGTAATAACAGTAATAAAGCCGGGGTGGTATACTTAGCAAGACTAAATACACGGTTTTATTCACTCGCCTTTTTAGGCCAATTCATTTTTCTGTTATGTATATATTATGTGCTTTGTCCCATATCAGTTATTGTTGACAAATATATTAGTGTGTGGTGTATAAATGAACTTAACTTGCACTTACTACAATGATGGTAATAATTTAATGAATAAGTGTGTGTGTGTGTCTGTCTGTCTGTCTGTCTGTCTGTCTGTCTGTGTGTCTTGTCTGTATCTGCTATTTGGGTTACTTACCTTTACACAACTATTAACTAAAACAACAAGTATGTATGTATTGAGTTGATGTAAATTAATGTTTTTTTTTTTTTATCCGATTCATCGATTAATCGAAAAAGTAATCGACAGATTAATCGATTATTAAAATAATTGTTAGTTGCAGCCCTAGAACACACAGGACCTCTTTTAAGAATGGTCGACTCATGCAGGGGTTTTCACGGTGGGCTCCCCCACAGACAATTGCGGCCCTAAACAACCCAAAAAGTTTTAAGAGGATGTAAATAGGAAGAATAATGTTGTTTTTAATTTTGGCAAACTGGCACTAATAAAAATGTACGGTATTTTATTGTGTTACCTCTCAGTTGAAAGTTAAGAGGACGTTACAGTAAACCACAGAGCTTTTATTGTGACGGGGGAAAACGGAAGTGGATAAAGTGTTGTATTGACTGTCCATTGACTGTGTTATCGTTGAATAAAGTGAGACGTGCAGTGCCGTCTTGGTTCCGGCGTTGGAAGCCTGTTTCTTTATTTTATAGTCAAATATAGTCAACATAATAAACCCTCGGTTACATAACTATGTCGAATCAGCTACAAGTAGTTCTTGTTTGCAGTGTACGAATGGATGTGCAGATAACTATCACAGGAGAATTTTGATACTGAAGAAAACGTGATGTCTCTCTGGATGTTTATTTGCAGTGCACATCAGAGATGATGATATCCCTGGAAGGAGTAAGTCAAACTGAATTTGAATATGTGTATCATGACTCTGTGTTCAGATTTGACTGCATTATAACTCTGAGAACTAACTGAGAAGAGGAGTGGGATTTTTACAAAATTTGCAAATGATCAGGTGCAAAAGTTTTTAATGTAACATAACTGCCTCCATGAGCTGTGTATCCCATAAGTGCTGCAAATGTCAATGTGAATGTACCACACACACACACACACACACACACAAATTAAACATATTTCTCTGAACATGAACTGTAATCTGCGCTGTTCTTTCTTCCTTGAAACCTGAAATTATTTCACTTTTAGCAGCAAAATGTCAAACTCAATTAAAGCTGTCAGAATAAGGAGCCAAGAATCTATTGAAAGATGAAATTAAAGGTTTCTTAGACCCGTAAAACCCTCTCTCAAGGATCCCGTTGCCAGTTTAAAGAACATGATTTGAAAGTGATTCATATTACAGGCTTTTTTTTATGGTTTCTAATATGTAAAAGATATTGATTTCTGTTATGGCTGTATGAGACTCTACCGGTATGGGAGAATACTGTGATGTCCTACCAAATTGATTTCCCTTTCTCTTCCATTTTCAAAGTGACAGTGTTAAATACAAACTACTGGCTAAAGTGGTAGACCAGGAAGGAGGGGGAATAAAATTCATCAATACACATTTAGCAAACATCTATTAAATTTGTGGAGGAGCGGGAAAGAGACAGCAGAGAGGGTTGAATGTTGCAAAGAGGAAGACAGGTTGTAAACCACATGTCAGTGCAAATTAGTGAACAAGACTCCCTTGTTAGCTGTAGATTGTAGAGAAAATATTACAGAGGACAATTTAGCCCTCAATGCAATTTTGGTTTGTTGTATGTGAACTAGGGTTGCAACTAACGATTATTTTAATAATCGATTAATCTGTCGATTATTTTTTCGATTAATCGATGAATTGGATAAAAAAAAACAAAAAAACATTAATTTACATCAACTCAATACATACATACTTGTTGTTTTAGTTAATAGTTGTGTAAAGGTAACCCAAATAAGGATACAGACAAGACACAAACAGACAGACAGACAGACAGACAGACAGACACACACACACACACACACACACACACACACACACACACACTTATTCATTAAATTATTACCATCATTGTAGTAAGTGCAAATTAAGTGGTAATGGAATGGGGGGGATGTAGGGAGGGGGGGATGGGGGGGGTGCCACCCCGTGCCCCCTTTCTTGCCGCGCACCTGCTCGGAAACCTTTGCACTTTTAAGATGATTTTAATTCCATATTGTCGAGGTAATGCAAGCTGCATGATGTTATTGCCATTGGCATTTGTAACAGTCAGGTGACAGAAAAACAGATAAAGACAGCATTGGTAAAAGGATACATTAACATTTGGTGTAATTTCTTTGTTTGCTGTGTTGCTGAGAGTCAGATAAGAAATTTGATATCAATTGTATCTCTGTGAGCCCAGCACACACAGTGGTCCAGTATGTGTTTAGCTTGCTTTAAAACAAAGACTGATAGCAAAAGGGAGTCAGATAACGTTAGCATTCCAACAGCTCCAAAATATTATCGCCATTATAATATTACTTATTAGCTCGCAAGCTGGCAACAAATGCATCAAACAACCTTTTGGGGTTTTCTTCAGAGGTGCAAAGGTTTGTGAAGCTGGAGAATTCAACATGATGGCAGGACTTACTGCTTAGATCTAGGGCTGGGCGATATGGAGAAAATCAAATATCAGGATATTTTTGACCAAATACCTCGATATCGATACCGCAACGATATTGTAGTGTTGACCATTGCTTTCACAAAATATTTACACAATGAGATTTTTGATGAATAATCATCAGTAATGTGGATATAATGACTAAGTGGGGAAAAGGGAAATAATAGAACAGCTAGAAGAGTCTGGTAAGTTCAGAAAATGACATCACTTTACTGTAATGCAGCCTTTAAAGCCAATAAAACACAACACTTATGCCATATTACAATATTACGATATCCCAAATCTAAGAAGATATCTAGTCTCATATCACGATATTGATATAATATTGATATGTTGCCCAGCTCTACTTAGACCCAACCCCAGCTCTTGTTGGTCAGTAAATGTGGACGAAATATGACGAAATATGACTTTCTTGACTTTAGACATTGACATCTCCACAATATCCATCTCCCTTCACTGTTTTGCAATTTGAAGCCCGTACCAATCACTTACAATGTTCGTTAAAACAAAGAGACACACATGCCCTAGGAACATACTAGGGATGATCCCATTAGCAGGCACACTTGAGGGACATCAATTAAAAAAATGCATTAATGGTGACCCTCTCTTCTAAATGTTTGGAAAGTTAGGAAATAAAGCATCAGGTCAGCATGTTTCAAACTAAGAGTTTGTGTCACGGTCGGCTGCATCTGGCCAGCTGTGCGGAGGTGAGAAAGTATGAAGGGTGTGAACTTTTTTTTTAAGCCCTCTTTCTTCATTCTTTGCACAATGAGTCTGTCAATTTTCCGTGTGTACAAACGAGTGGAACACAGTGAATACCTTTCCCACTGCTTCCGTGCTTGAGCTAAGCTGAACCTAACACTTCTCTGAGCATCTTCTGCTGCGTGCAGTCACCAAGCCCACACATTGCTGCTCAGTAAATAACTCTAATGTAACTCTCTATATGTAAATGAACTGCTTGTTAAGCCACAATAGTCAAGCTTCTAGTCAAATTTAATGCATATTTTAACAGAATTTTCCAGAAAATTGGGAAAGGGAAATGCAAATTAATGAGCATTTCTATCCCCAGCTGGTATGCAAATATTAGAGAGTTGGGCATTAAGATAAACAGTTAGTGGCAGTAATTCTCTCGTTTTTTTTTTTTTTTTTTTTTTATATTCTGCTGTTTCTTTTAGTTTAATTCATGCAAGTGGTTGGAAACACATTTAATGTCTGTTTCAAATGCACACACATATAGAGTGTGAACACAACTGTGTAGGACTTAGTTGGACCTAGTGTAGCCATATCCCCATGCTTCAGCTGTTCAGAATATTCCTTTAGCAAAGCAACATTTGTGCCATAAATAATAAAACGTCCTTGTTTTTCTGCACAATAACATGAGGGAGAGAGTTCCCCTTTTCACCGCCAAATCAACCAGTCGACTCTTCCAATAAATATACCTCATTAGACATAAACTACCTTGTCAGTTTCACTTTGATATTCTGAGCTTCAGTGCTTCCAACGCTGCTGGAAAACACAATGTCACGTTCCATCTTCTTACCTGGGTGAGTTTGGTTCGGCCTCCTCCATCAATAAATTGGCAGCGGAGATCAACAGACTCCGCGGGATTCGCCTCCACTTCCTCGTCGACTCGCACTTTCTGAGCCGCGATACCTGGAGGCAGGCAGAAAAAGAGGAGATGAAGATTATGCATCATCCTCAAAACCAATATTGTTTGAATAAGTGAACATGCTTGTTTGTACTGGAACTAAGAGAGGATCTTGAACAAACCGGGACTAAGAGGGAGAAGACTGAGAGAGAGAGAGAAAAAGAGAGAGAGAGACAGAAAGAGAAGTAGATAGACTATTAGTATTTCCTTATGAATCTGGTGTTATTTAAAAGGAAATTGCCCGTGATTGTTGTTTTCCCCCCCGAATGTGTTAGAGAGGAATTAAAACGAGGTTTTAGAGAAGCGCGAGGGAAAAACGGAAGAGAAAGAAAATGAGGGGGAATTAAGAAAGAAACTTAAGAGAAAACAGAGACAACTTCTTTCAAGAGACAGAAAAAAAACAGCATTTGAATTACGGGCCTTTGATAGCAGGCCTCAGGCAGGAGTCTTAGCTAGGCCCTGCTCATTACAACAAAGCTCGTCTACCAAGAGGCATCGCTAGGGGGCGAGCCCTGAGGAACACCACAGCAGCTCGAGTAGCACTCGAGTATGTGTTTGAAATTCAGTGGAAGGCACCTGGAACTCTTTGCCTGCGCATGAAAAACAGCGCGCAAGAGCAGGGTCAGTCAGACAGGCCAGCACACTCAAACCTTCCACTGAGATGATGAAAGGAGGAAGCTTAGAGAATAACACTGTCTCAACGCCATGCGGTACCTGCTAACCTGCAGGCTGTTTCAGAACACAGAGGTAAAATTGGACTACTGGAATGACTTTTTTTTTTGTGATCAACAGGGTCCCAACTAATGTGTTGCAAGACTTCTTTTGAACCTCTACTTTTTTTTGCTTTTTGCCTTTTTGTTAAATAAAAATGACTGCAGCTGTGCTACCCTATTCTTTTCCCAAACATCAATCAGAGTTTGAAACCGATCCGGTCTCTGTGTTCAAATACGCTCAGGAGAGCCAGGCTTCTACTGAATCTTGGATGAATTTGACAAATAAAATTGATGTAGCAGAACGTGCATTAAAGGCTTTCAAATGAGACGTCAACTAGTTAATCATGCGAGAGCAGCAGGAAACCCTGAGCGCAACGCATTCTGCAAACAACAAGATTACAAAAGCACGCCTAGATCCGAGCCTCGTCTTGTGTTAAAAAAACCAACAAAAACAACAGTTTTTTTCTGCACAGAGAATGTTTTGGCACCTCGCCACCAAAGAGGTTTTAGCCAGCCCCAAAGGAAAGTCAGCTGCACCAAAATGGTAAGAACTGAGAAGAGTAAGAGTAATTTATCGAAGAACCGTTGAACAAGCAGAACAAAAACTTCCATAGGCGAGTCTGGCTGTTCAATAATAACGGTTATTTATTATTATATATTATAGTATATTATATTATTATATTTATCATTTTTTAACCAATTTTGTTAAAACTATAGTGCGTAGTTTCTGCCGCCCCCATGAGACAACCAAACTGTCCCCGCCCCTCCTCCACCCAGTTGCTAGTAGCCAAGGAGGACACGGAGGATTCAAAAAACATGACTCTGCAGAAGAGGTCATTATCTCCACTCGAGTTTCTGCGCGGGAAAGTCACCGGACGACACAATCTTCTGAACATAGCCATACTGAGAGAGTTGTGTGGAGCTGATGGTCTTAATTAGCTTTGTAGCAACTCATTTGGCAATGGCTTGAATGTAACGGACGTTCATTAATATCAAGAAATTACGCACAAGCTTAAACTAGCTTTAACTGGGGTTTTATTAACTCAAGCATAATATACATTTTTGTTTATTAAATTGTCAGAAATAACAGGTAAATGCATCGATTTCTGTCAAATAAGGTTACACAGACTCATTGCCTTTACTGTACGCAAGACTGATCATGCTTACTGCCGTGTGTAATCCCCCATCCCTCCAAATTCTGAGCCAGGAAAAACCCTGAAAGCACATCAGCAGCTGACGTGAATTACCCCTGCCTCTTATCAACAAATGGCATGTGCTGTATTGCATTCGTTGAAATTAATGAACTTTAATGAACTTGTAGGACGGAGAAAGAGAGAAAATGACTCAAAAGAGAATTAGTAAGAAAAACAAAAAGATAAAGGAGAGAGAGAGAGAGAGAGAAGAACGGAGAACTTGTAATCCCTCGTCAATGCGATCTAGTCTAAATCCAGCAGCTCGATGTGTTTGGCAGCTTCCATATTCAATCAAGTGACCTTTGAAAGAGTCTTTGATTGTTCATGCCTTGGAATCTAGCCATTTCGCCACAATGAGCCTCATCATCAAACCTCCTGATGCTCACTTTAGTAACTCCAACATATAATTATGCTTTTGCTTCCCCCCCCTGCTCCTTTAACTTCTCTCTGCTTGGCACTCACACAGAGATCCAGACCCCTGCCATGAACCCCCTGCTGACCTGGGATCAAATCCCCACCAAGGTCTTTTCTCCTCCACCTCCCCTCTGCCCTCTCAGCCAGCTTCTGCGCCTGTAAAGATACAATTCTTGCGGGGAGCCGGCCCTCTCACTCTCCGCGCAAGAAAAAGGGGCTAAGCACTCGGCTAGCCCCGGGTGGTTCCAGTGACAAAGCCTCTTAGTGTGTGAGAGATTGATTAGGACAATATGTTACATGGCGCAGCATAGAGGTGAATGGGCTGGCTGGGGTTTAGCCTGCGAATAAGCTGTAAAACACAGTCACATTAACAAAGAATGTGAAGCGTGTGTTTGTGTGTGTGTGTGTGTGTGTGTGTGTGTGTGTATGTCTGCGTGTGTGCGTGCGTGCGTGCGTGGGTGTGCTCTGCAAGGGGTGTTGAGTTGTTTTGGATTTACAGCATGCATGCACCCACGTGTCCTCCCATGTGTACAGGAATTACTTTTGCGTGTAAAGGCGTATGCTTAAAGGTGTGTGTGTGTGTGTGTGTGTGTGTGTGTGTGTGTGTGTGTGTGTGTGTGTGTGTGTGTGTGTGTGTGTGTGCGCGTGCGTGCGATAACTGTACATCTGAGTGTATATGTGCATACATCCGATAATGTTGTTGTAATGTGAGTTCATATGACACTGACTCAGTCACTGAACCAAAGTCTCTACCCTGGGGGAGACAATGGGCTGTCAAACCAGTTATCCATTCCCACTAGCGAGTTTTTCCACGGCCTGAATCAACAAGAATAGCCGCAACGAACCAAAACGGTTCATCTCTGTCTCCGTTATTTGTTTACCCTTCCGTCACATATTTCTTCTCCTTTCTTATTTATTCTCTCATGCACAAACACAAAGATTCATTCCCCTAGATAAACACATCAACACTCATCTCCCACTATTCATAAAGAAGCTGAAATGCAAAAACACACACACACACACACACACACACACACACACACACACACACACACACACACACACACACACACACACACACACACACACACACACACACCAGACGGTCTCATAAAAGCCACAAAACACAAAAAGCTTTGGTTTATTTATAGTGGTCAATTAGATCTCTTCTGTGATGCAGGGGGAAAAAGAACTAAAAGAACTAAAAGACTAAAAGAACTAAAAAAAAAAAAAAAAAAAAAGAGCTCAATACTGAAAAAGAAAAAGCCAGAAAGAATGTGAAGGGAGAATGGAGAGGAACATGAAGAATCTATGGGGAAAGATACAGCGCATGCAACAGAATGAAAGAGCAACACAGAAGGAAAGTCAGGAAAAAAGGTTTAAAAGAGTAAAGTGACTAAAGGGATGACTAAAGCAGAGAGAGACTGAAGGTGATGGAGCAGCAGGGGGAGACTGAAGGAGGAAATGAAGAGGGATGACTTAAAACCAGGGAGTGAAGAAGAATGAAAAGGAGGCCACAGAGTAGAGATGTGAGATGCTGCCAAAAAGAGATACGAGGTGGAAAAAGTAAAACATTGAGGGAGTGAAAAGGAAGGGAGCAGAGAGCATGAGATCGCATCAGAAATGAATCATTTCCTGAGAAACTAGATCCAAAAAAGCCCCATGGAGTCGGCGCTGACTGGCTCAGAGAGACGAGATGAGCGAAAGGAAGAAAGTTTCCCTACTGTTCGTGCAGACCGACACGACCAAAAAAGTTTGACACTTGTGGGCGTTTTTTTTTTTTTTTTTTAGGGTCAAGCATCTGAGCTGACACTTTGTTGCTATGTGAGTCATACTCACATAGAAGAGTTTCAAACTCTATAATTTAGTCCATCTGATTTTGCATAGCAATAGAAAACCATATCTTTCTGGAATCTTTACTTGAGCTGAAGACAGCCTGACTTTGGCCTACGACAGCTCAACTTTCCTGACTTTCCTTCTGTGTTGCTCTTTCATTCTGTTGCATGCGCTGTATAGATTCTTCATGTTCCTCTCCATTCTCTAGCTCCCTTCACACTCTTCAGCTCTTTTTTTTTTTTTTTATTCTTTTAGTCTGTTTCCTTCTTTCTTTCTGCTACCACCAACATTTTGCAGATATGCAGCATTCCTTTAAAGAGGCAATCCACCTATTTGACTCAAAGTTCACTTTACGCTTCATGAGAAATATTACACATCCTGTGGAAACGGGTTATGTTATGTTAAAGGGGGCTTTCCAAAAAAATTGAAAAAAAAAAAAAGATAACTGAGATAACCCTGATGACATCATCAGGGTTATTCCAGTTTGGGCTTGAGACCTTTAATATATAGCCCGAAGGTGTGGGGTTTGAAAGAAGTGTGCATTTTGGAGGCAGAAAGGGTCTAACAAAAGATGCTATTGAGTTGCATCGTGGGAAATGTAGGATCCAGCGAAGCTCGAACCACACCAGACGCTTAAAGTCAGGATATCTCTGCTTCTCCCTGATTTTGACCATTCTTATTTTTTTAAGTTCAGAGTTCCCCAACTTATTGAAATGCAATACAAAATCACTGGAGTATCCCTGTACAGCCCAGCGTAAAAAAAAAACAATTTTAAAAAAATAAAAAGATTTAAGCAGCTGCTCGGTTAAAAGTGTTTTATATTTTTTGTTTCCATACACCAATAACTTGTTCTCTTTACTTCTACAAGAGGAGGACACTGTTCCCCAAGGTTTTCAATAATCAAGGCAGCTTAGAAATGTTTTTTTTGTATTAGACCTTTAAAGAGATAAATGAAAGAGCTGCTGAGTATGCTTATGATCATCATCAGATTCTGATACCCTTGAACTAAAAGAAAAACAGGAACCAAAACAAAAGTTCAATGACGGTGTAATATTATATTTTCGTTCTGCCTCTTGATCCAGTCAAGTCCAGTTATGTATTCCCCCCCGACTTTATTGAAGCACACAGTTTTCTCAAATTGTTACAGATAATTATTTGAGTCAAACTTTCTGCCCTGTGAAATCACACATAATTGTTGACTATGGCTGTGCTTTTTATTGTTTGCTCAGAGCGTTTCACACATACGCTCGTCCAAATATGAGAGAGATTGGTGTCAATGCACCACAACGATCCTTATCTTTTCAGTCATTTTCATTATGTGCTCACAACCCCAACTATCCAACAATTTACAGCTTATTCTGTCGCACTCGATAGAAGTCACTGTGGATTGGATCGTCATCTGAATGTAAAAGGAAAGTCAAAGAGGAGAGGCGGTTTAATGAATGGCTACACTCCGCTGCCCTCCCAATGCACCAAGGAAATGAATCACAGTTAATTGACATTTAGAGGCTTGTGGCATTTGCCTGTTTATGTGGAGCTTCCCTATGAAGACAGTCACGCAGCGTAAGTGTTCGAAATATGCTGATGGGGTGCACACTCATGCAAATTAACATCCACACGATGCTAAATGATGTCAGTTATGTCAGCTTGTATCTGTGTGATTGACAACAGAATGGAAAGAATTAACCCTAAATAACCCCGTTATCCTTTTCAGATTTGTCACAAATCAGAAATTTGGGTTTCTTTCAACCAAACTGCCCCAAAATAACATGGATGTATGTTGTATGGAACCCATGCAACATTCTTCGCAGGTAAAAGTAATGATTACTTTCACCCAATTTTAGTGTTTATTCAATTCTATAGCATTTTAACTTAAAAATGTTATCCTGACTCAACTTTGTCTGTGATCCACTCAACATCCTCTGATCTTAACTATTAGTCAAAATAATTCATAATGTCTGCTTTTGGTTTAACTAAAAAATTAGGTATAATGTCATTTGACCATGAATTTTAAAAGAAAGCGTTGAAAAAAGGGACAAAACGTTTCAAAAAAAGTGTCAAAAGCATCAAAAAAAAAGCAACGTGGACGCACCAACAGTGTTGTTGTCATTACTTAGAATTCCTCATGGGGGCGGCACAAACTACGCACTATAGCTTTAACACATTTGTAAAGCTAAAAGTGCCGCTTGCAGAACAATTGAACAGTTACAGCAATGTATGATGACCCTGGTTTAATTTCTTTTCTTCCACTTTTCATCATCAAGTTATCAAATTATTTCAGACATCATAATTATTGTGAACAAAGTAGATTCAAGCCCAGATTCTAGGCAGAAATTAAAGCAATGCCTGAAAAAAGAAAACAAATGTGGGAATGCAAACGTCAAATCTCATTGGTACTCTTTTCTGAGTTCATCCAGGAGTGAAACAACATCTGTTGGTCTTGGCAGAATGTGCAGGAACATGGGGGGGGTTAACAGTGTGATCACGCCATTTAATCATTTCTTTGTCCTCCAGATTTTGTCACTCAGGTATCAAGACAGGTTGAGGTGAGACATAGCAGCTTTTGTTGAGCGACTGAGAGACAGCTGTTAAGTGTTGAGCGATAAAGCATAAATTAAGTTTAAGGCCACTAATATATCTGTGCTATTCTGAGGAGAGAAGAGGTTTAAAAGATTCATACACTGAAATGGTAATCACAGTTACTTCACAGTCACTGTGTAGCTTGTGGCATTGTTGTAGCCTACTTGTATGAGATTAATCTCAATAGTAGAACAAATTCATTTTCTCATGAAGTGACAGTAGGAGGATCAAGGATGGACTGGAGGACAGATATCAGTAGGATTGGGCATTGAGAATAGGTATCAACTTGGAATAGTTTCAAAAATTACGATTCCATTGGAATCGTTTCTTTATTGGAATAGTTTGGAAAATTTGGTTTTGAATCCGATCATCTGTTCCAAATTTAACATGTGCAACTTTTGGTTTCCGTAGAGGCCAGGCGCTTGTTGTGTTGCAGGCGTGGAGCACAGTAAGCGGCGCTCTAAAGTGTGGCTGAAAAAGCCCAGCAAAACTAAAATCACCATTGAATTAAAATAAAATGTTACTCTCATTTGTGAAATAAGCATGTGACCCATCAACTCCACCCTCCATGAATCGATAAGAACCAGAATCGAAAGAAAGAATCAGAACTGGAATCAGAATTGTTCAAATCAAAACGATGCCCAACCCTAGATATCAGGCCACATGTGTGACAGAGATGAATGTTAGAAAGCAACAGTCAACATGTTGTCTTTTCGGATTTGTTTCTTCTTCTACATTTTGTGAGTAAAGCGTATAGTGCTGTAAACATTATATGTGTGCTTCTAAGGTTCCCTGTAGGCAGTCCTAACATAGTTTGGCCCTGGATTTCTTGTTGCTTAAGCTTAAACATGCAAAAGACTATTCTTCAAGAGGTCAAAACCCCAGCAACACTTGTAATATACAGAACAACTTTATTGTCAAACCAACATTTTATATTTATACGCATTATATTTCAGTCACGTGGTCAACAGAAACAAGCTGTGAAAACAACAGTCTTATTTAAGTTGATATCATAGAAAGAAAATGGATCAAAAGGCCATTTCCATTCAAATCAATGTAGCAGAATGGTCAGAGCAGCAGACATTTTTATGTGTACCATTGCCATGGTATAAACTTCCGATAATTAGAAGACTTCTGGCAAGTCGTGGAGCTGAGGTTTTGCAGTAACGGACAAATGAGCAGCGGAGTAGTAACGTTACGAGGCAGAGAGCCAGCCGCTAAATGAGTCAAATTAACTTCATGCTGGGAGTGGGTAACGTTAAGGCGTAGTTAGCAAGCTAACGTTAGCCAACTAACACCGGCTGGCTGGCTTTGCTGGTTCCGCCTTGCTTTTATGCTGCATCGGTTACAGAGAATGAGCTGAACAGCGCGCCGGGTCTCATGATGCGTTCTTTTTGTCCACCGAAGTCGATCTACGAGTCGTTTTTCTCAGAGGACTCAGAGGATCCCGAATTGGTTTCTCGTTTTTCGACACGGATGTGACGTCACACTCGAGCTACTAGTCGCGATTACAAGACAAAAAGAACGCACCATAACGTTAGCGGTCCGCTGACCTACTGCTGCTGGGTCTAACTGTCCCTCCTCACTCCCTGCAACTCCGAGAACTTCTCCCGATCGTCGGCGGCTCTCTTCCCAGCGAGCTGCAACACAGTTTACGGCCCCACTGACGCGTACTGTCACTATAACAACTAACAACTATCGCCACTTTGTTGTGAACCAATCAAATGACCACGAGAAACAGTTCAATATCAGTTCAATAATTTCTATGATTGATATGGCAAACTTGTAAGCGAAGAGTGGCCTTATGTACACATCCAGGAGATATGGAGCAGCATACATATCGCTTCAGGCCACCTGATGAATATAAGTCCAATATTCACTCTCCTTGTAGTTCTGCGTTTTGTCACTATCAATTCCTAGCGAACATATCTGTCTCTTTAGCTGGTAAATGTTCAACAATGTTCACCAGCTAGATGCTAACTGTGTCTGACTGATAGCGTAAACTCGGTTTTTAGATCTTTTTTTGCTGGAAAAAACCCTGTCTGCTGTGGTGGGACTGATAAGGGCAATGAAAATGAACCAAAACAGGAGAGTTGCAGGCTGTAAAATACAAAAACAAATAGAAAGCTGAGGAAAAATAAATAAATAAAAAAAGTGTCTGTAGGTTGCACTTTCTTAAAGAAAATCGGTTTAGCCATTCATTACATCGTTATTCTTTACGTTTAATACTTGGAGTCGTGAGCGAATCATATCGATCACTGTTGACTTTGATGTATTTCGCAAACAGCACGGCCATTAAACAGGTCAACACCTATTCAAATCTGATGCTTGTGACATTCTCACATGGGGAAAAAAAACAGCTGTAATTCTTCAAATGTGACATGGAAGAGAAGGGAAGAGGCAGGGGAGAGGCGGAGCTGAGTGACTGTCTCATCTAGCACACACTAGGGAGCTGAATTACTGGTAATTGACAGCTTATAACAGTGGCATTTTGCGTTGGCTTTTCAGTAACAGGACACTGATCACTGATCAACAATGTGGTGGAATGAGAGGAAAGAGGAGATTAGTTGTCAGGAGGATGGCTTTGGTTTCACGCACACACACACACACACACACACACACACACACACACACACACACACACACACACACACACACACACACACACACTCACTATCTTTGTGGGGAACCGTCATTGACATAATGCATTCCCTAGCCCCTTACCCTAACCTTAACCATCACAACTAAATGCCTAACCTTAACCCTTAACCTCACCCTAACCATAACCTAATTCTAACCCTAATCCGAAAACCAAGTCTTAACCCTCAAACTGCCCTTTAATGTTGTGGGGTCCAGGATTTTGGCCCCACAAAGCTGTCCGGACCCCACAAGTATACTGTATTCCCGGTTTTTGGACCCCACGAATGTAGTTAAACGAGACCACACACACACACACACACACACACACACACACACACACACACACACACATACCATTAGCTGGCATGTGTGTTTGACATGAAATTTAAGCTAATAGTATTGTGCTTTTGAATAATGAGATTTTGAATGAGTGAATGAATGTGGTTTTATTCAACAAATGTAATCTAAAGAATAATAAACTGTGATTTAAGAGTGTGATTTTGTGTGTGTGTGGGGGGGGGGGGGTTTGTGGATTTGTTAGAACAAAGATGCTTAAAGAGCTGAAATTCCAAAAGGAGATGTCCATTAAAAACACCACTCCAAAACACTGTATTATTCTCCTTATCGTCACAAATTGGATCTCAATTTTGGCACGGAATTTAAGCTAATGAAATCGTATTGTAGTTGAAGTATAGTAGATGTTTGCTTAGTTGTGACTGCTTTTGAATAATGAGATTTTGAATGATTATTAAATGAGTGTGGTTTTGTTCAACAAATGTAACTTAAATAAAGAGTAATAAGCTGGGATTTAAGACACGCGCTTGCGATGATGTTTGCTCTGTTTTGTACTGAAACGTTCCCATTCTAAATTAGAAATGGCTTATCCTGTTATAAAATGATTGTCAGCATGAAATAAAAACAAATAATCTCAAATCATCACAGATATTAAATAGTTTTCTCTTTTGAAAACTTTAGAGACCGGAACAACCATAGGTATGAAATATTGGCCTAAATAAAATCAGTGTGATACGTATGATAGAAAAGGATAACCTACCAAAATACAATGTGGATTTCTTTGGGGGGGATTTAATGCAGAAAAAAAAGAAAAACATTTTCACATCACAGCAGGAATGTTGGTCTTTCTGCAGATCAGTGACCATGAATTAACTCTAATTGGCACCAAAAGCATGTGGTCTTTGCCTGATTAGATAACACTCTTAAAGCATATGTGATGAAAGTGCATGGTGTTGTTTGGAGACATTTAAATGGGAAAATGGAAGTTTGTCACAGCTGGAAGCATCCTCAACAATTGCTGCAAGTGTGTAACTGTAGCTTTGTTGATAAATGATCTGTGCGATTAGCTCCCTGATGTGATTTCAAACTGCCTTCTTTCCAATACCCCGGCTTTATACCAGTGGAAAGAGATTTTAGAAATGTAACATACGTCTCAAGAGATAAAGGGACATTTTGACTTTCCTTACAGATACTTATTGAAAGGGGAACAAAGGTCGGAGTAGTGACTTTGTAATTTATTTTTTGTTATTTATTCATCCACTGCTGCTACTTCTATTCACACTATGCTTATGTTTGTACGTACTGTATTTATGTTGACACTGCACTACAATAGAATTTGTTCAATCCATTTCAAACAATCTTTTTAACCAAATCTTACTTGTAACATAATCTCACTTAGTTCTACTTAACATTTTTATTTATTTATTACTGTAGCTAAATTGCTTTTGTTAATTTATACACTTATTTACTTTATTTTACGTTGAATTTGACTTTGAGCAACTGCAACTAAATAACTCACCTGAGGGGATCAATGAAGTATTCTGATTCTGATTTGTAAAAATGCTAAATTTGAGTAACACCTCTTCAGATTAGCTTTCCACACACAATAGTCTACATTTCTCACCTGATAGCTACTGGTTTTATTGTTTTTATTGGCTTTTAATATGCTTGTTTTATGTGTTAGTTTTATTGCTTATCTGTTTTTAATGTGCTATATGTGCTGTTTTTACTCTAAAGTGTCTTTGAGTACCATGTAAAGCGCTATATAAATAAAATGTATTATTATTATTAAAATCATGCTTATGCCTAGTCTCGCTTTGCCAGACCTTCCTCCACAGCACTGCGAAGGAGGGTCTGGCCAGTCCACAAAGCATTCCGGGATAGGAAAAAAACGTGCTCTGGTTTATTGGCATTTCTTTAAACCAATCACAATCGTCTTGGGCGGCGCTAGGTGCCGGATGGAGCCATGGTGCCGCTGCAAAATAGCCTCAGAAGGAACTTGTTTTGGTGGAACGTGTACGTTCAAAAGTTGTTTTAGTCGTGCAACAGAAAACTCAGATTGGACAGATAGTCTAGCTAGCTGTCTGGATTTACCCTGCAGAGATCTGAGGAGCGGTTAACCATAGTCCTCAGAAATCCACTGGAGTTTAAAATTCCAACATAAAAGAAAATGGAAGGTAATGGATATCTGGCCAAAATTAGAGACATACGGTGGAATTTCCGGGCAGCAACGGAGCCATCCCGGAAGTGGAAGGTTGTGGATATAGACTAGCTTATGCCTAATGTCATCTCTACAATTCACAATGCTGTGTTTCCAGAAACAATTTCAATGCACATTTTGAGATATCGCATTAGAAAAGCTGTATGAACATTTGATAAAACGTAATTAATTGGGCATAAACTAGGGATGAAAATGTAACCTCACAGTTATAGTGACCAAAATGATCTTTATCTAGTTTTCAATATTATTGCGGTACTTTTAAAAGTGTGTTCAATATGCTCAGAAAGCACTGATAGGCCTACACAAGCTGAAATAGTTTCAAAAAGTTTAACAGGGTTTATTATGTTACAAAATTATAGGCGATAGGCTTGTAAAAAGTATTAAAAACTAGCTACTGAAACACCGGCCCGCTGTAGGGGCTCCGGTAGGAACTTGAACCAGAGGTGTCTGACTTTGAGATCCAGGAAGATCTATTTACAACTCCAACATGAAGTTAACTATGAAGTTGTATTTGACGTTACATGTGAAGTTGGATGTGGTTCTGAAATATAAACAAATAATAATGCACATTAATAAGCATCTGACTTACTATAAACATTATTTACCAAAACTAAATGTTACAGCCACCAGCATATAACAAGAAACAATACTAAGAATTACATTCATTTCTCTGTAATAATTAACATAAATGTAACATATTGCTCAGTAACACAAACTGAGAATAAGCCACATCTATTACGGCACACATATCCATAACGGAGCAAACAGTGTAATACACCTTTAATAGAGCACGTGGCTCCACAGTGCTAGTCTGTTTACTGGCGACTGCACATTGCTAGCAAATTTCCCTAACACAACCTGAATATCAACACATGGCTGCACAAGTAATATTAAACAATCTGCACATCTATCAGATATGCAATAAGAAACACAGCAACAGCAATATTATCAAGGCAATAATATATCTCTCTCTCTCTCTCTCTCCAAATAAATGTCATGTCGTAACACGGGCTAAACTTATCCACATCGTAGCAGGACACTTATTGAAATGTGAATAAACGTAGCTTTAATGTTTACACAGATAACGAGGCAGTAAAACCCATGACAGTTTAACAAGCTACAGAATAGTTTTAACTTATGTTCTGGGCTACACACATCACTTCAGCAAGTCTGAAAACGAGAAAGGAATGATAAAGAAAAAAGTCTGTTTACAGCTGCTGTCCCCTTCTCCTGCCTGAGCGCAAGTGATTGGCAGGAGATCAAAGCGAAGAGTCTCGTCACATCATCTCAGGAAAGAGAGCAAGTGCTACTACGGCCTTTTTTACAAGGCTGATAAATGTCCTGAGCGCTGTCATCTCCTCCTTCCCCCATGATTCCAACTTCAAGAAACAAACTCGGATGAAGCTGGGAACACGCGGTTTCCACAGCGTGGTAATCCACCGTGACAGTAACGATATTTTATGGTTTACCGTTACACCGGTAATCGTTACATCCCTAGCATAAACATGTTCACAATGGCTTGAGGTGGTTTTTGCCAGTCAATGGAAATGGATTCAATGGAAACATTCATTTTTAGAATATTTTGCTCCCATAGTGTGTTTCACATCCAGAGCTGGGACAAAGCCAGCAAGTAATCACTCAAACACGTAAATAAATTGGATGCGAGTTAGCGAAAGAAAGGCAGTTTTACAGTATGAATAACATTTTCAGATAGGTATGGGGTGTAATAGAGTGAGCTACAAAGGCAAAAGAAAGGTACATTTTGGAATAACATTCATCGGCAGCTGACAGCTCAGATAATTGGCATGTTTACCCGGTGGGTGGCTTTTCAGTGTTTCTCTGTTGTCGACTGACAACCCATTACCTGCAGTTATGGTGATATCATGAGTTTTTTTTTTTTACTGGAATGGATTTGGGCTGCAGAATCCTCTGTGGGTTGAGAAACTGATATGACCTGTGGGCTTATGAAAGCTTTTTTTTCAAATCCCTCTGCATTATTTCTAAAATTAACAGTGGACTATCAGACAAAAAGACAGCTGTTGGCATTTTGCAGATTAATTCGCTCATCTGCATTGTTAGGACATTAATACAATTGCAGGGCGAGAAGATTGTGCGTTGGAGAGACATACAATTACTTACAGAGAGCTGTAATTGGTATTTGACACCAAATGACTTCTAATGTACTGTATAGTTGTGATCTTTCACTGTAAATCAAGTGTTTATTGTCCTTCTAATGATAGATGGAGCAGGGATTTTCCCATTCACACTGGCACCTTTCCACCATCAAGAGGCTGACAAGGTTTATGACACTCCATACAAAAGCCATTGTTATGATAATGAATAGGTGGTAGATATGCAATTTAGTCACAATGTAGAAAGTGCAGAGTACGTGAGTGTTGATAGCTTTCTACTTCAGATATGTCATCCATTCGTCTCTGATAAACACGATCACCTGAAAGCTAAAACAGACTGCTGGCAATCTAGGTGTCAGATCTTTTGTTCCTGTTATTTACATGAGAACAATGCATAGCACTGGCATAAAAATGGGTGTCCATATGTCCATGTGTGCCTAACTATGTTACTTATTACTACGTTACAGTAAAGCACATCTTTTTGACCATCATCTCTTTACATAAATGCACATATTCTCAATACATCATACTGTGAACGTTTGCACATTCTCCTCTCTTCACAGGGAAGGAACATCATATCTTATACAAGTCATGGAACTTTGCGTTAGAAAGATGTTATTTGGCATCTGCTATTAATATTTTCTAATAGTTTAAGGTCCCCTAATAAGACTCCTGACACTGTTACACTAAACATCTTTCTGTCTGCTGATTTCTGACAGCAGGACCCGAATCTCGACAGTACAAGAGATTTCTGACAAGTCTGGGCACGTAAAAGAGTTTGCTGAATCCGACTTGGCACAGTCGTAGGTGCAAACCTCCGAGAAAGGTTTAGGATAAGGATACAAAAATGTTCTTGCATGACGCCCCTTATCATATATTTATCACTCACGGTATGTATTATGAGATCTACTCCTTATTGCTATTCCTGAATAAAAAAATCATTCCCATTGAGTCCTTGTCCCAACATCTAACATGACATATAACGTTCCACAACACTTTCTGACGTCTTGTGGAAATAAAAAGACCGTATAGAGGCTAGAGGAGTGAGCTTCTGACTGAAAGGGGCCTTTCTCACAGAGCAGGATTACAAAGTTAACTGAATATCTTTGAAGAGTAAAACCCAGAACACCTGTCAAAGCTGGAACACGGTCTGAAGTAAAAAAAAAAAAAAAAAAAAAAAAAAGTTCTGGGTGTTACATGATATCCAGATAACTTTGTAATCTTGCTTTGTAGTGAGAAAGGCCACTCGACGGGCTGGAAATGTCTGGGGGAAATGAACAGGAGATCCCTTGTCCAAATACTGCAGGGGTGCCCTTGAACAAGGTATAAAACCCTTAAATCTGTGGCTTATACTCTGGCTGTTGTTCCCAGGTGTTGAACATATGGGACTGTATGAATAATACAGTGCCATTCAATGGGCCCTATTTTAACGATCTAAGCGCCTGGCGCAGGTGCGTTTAGGGCACGTACGAATCCACTTTTGCTAGTTTAACGGCAGAAAAAAGGGTCCATGCGCCAGGCGCCCAGTTCAACACGGTTGTACTTGGTGTCTTAATTAATCATAGGTGTGTTTTGGGCGTAACATGCAATAAACCAATCACAGTGTCATCTCCCATTCCCTTTAAAAGCCAGGCATGTTTGTACCTTGGCACATTGCTATTATGATGGCTGATTTGCTAAGCAGGAAAGGAGAAGAGGAAGAAGAGGAGAAGAAACTGATCTGCTCATGCGTGAAGTGAAAGCATGCGAGCAGATCATATATGACTCGAGCACTATGCCACCAAAACTCTACGAGGTGAAGCAGGCGTTAAAATAACAATGAAATGCTGCGTTACCGACTTCTGACCAGGTTTTTGTTGGTCAATGGCGTGATCACTTGTCACTTTCCGCAATACGCCAAGAATGCACCTGAACACACCTCCCTGTAAGACCAGCACGCCCATGGGTGCAAAGATGGGCACAGGTGCATTTGCTATTTAAACGAAGCGGGCGCTGGACGGGAAATTGACAACTTCGTCGGTCTTAAACTAGCAAAGACACTTGTGTTGGGCTTTGTGCTGCGCTGCGCCGGGTGCAAGACAGGGCCCAATATGTGCAATATTCATATTTATGCTGCTGTCAAACTCCTTTTTTTTTTAGTGTCATACCTCAATGTTAAAATAACACTCTGTAGCATTTGTATTGCATTTTTTTTTTTAATTTATTTTTTTAGTTAAAAGAACGAAATTTCGTTCATATGTGCACCCTGTATGTACAGTTAGTAAAATCACAATTAAAATCAATCTATCTAATATAGATTCTGATGAAAAATCTGATTTAAGTTTAGATTAAGCTTCCCGGGATGAACCAAAGTTAAAGACAAAAGTTCAGCTCTGTGGGTTTTTCTCAGGAGTTATGAGTGTGTAATCTACAAACAAAAGCCTTCCCCCGGCGGGCTTCATTTACACATTAAATAACTAGAGCACCAACAGCGGCGTCGAGGTAAATAACAGGGGGTTCAATACCTGTTTTTCAAAGGCCCACCTTTGCAGCTCGCGCTCTGAGCTTCTGTTGTGCGTCATGCAAAAAAATCAATAAAATATAAGCCACCCAGTACTGTATGAACAGGACGGGAGGAAAACCGCATATTCAAGAGAAAAAGAATGGAGAAATTGCACAGAACGTTCACTTTAAGAAGAGCAACTGTGCTCCTTTTCAGGAGAAGACAAAAGGTTGAAGAGACAGAAAGCGAAGCGTGACACCGTCCATATGCCGAGCTGCATTAAATGACACATCTCTGTCATATCTTTACAAAACAAAGGATCCACAGCGCCCATGTCAATGGCTTTTGTTCCATGCCTCTTTTCATGTGCAAGCATTTCTTTTCATGCCCCTGCCTTGTTGATCAAGGCTGCACGGCTCTCCTCTGAGTTTCATTGAAGAGTTTGCCTTCCCTATCTGATGTGCTTCTACTGCTCAATACACTCACATTCTGCTCCACTGATCAAAGGCCAGCAAGGAATTCATCAAAAGGAATTATTCAAAAAAAAAAAAAAAAAAAAAAAAAAAGAGAAGAGGATCAAGATGTACGAGATGTATCTGAACTAATTAGATGGTTATCCAATATTTGTAGAAAGGACAAGCAAAGGCAAAGAGGGCACAACAAGCGTGAAATTGGGAGAGAATATTCAAAGAAAAGTCTTTACATAACATGTATTTTATTTAATTTCTCATAGTTTGTTGAATCAGGGAATGCACAGCAATGATACTATGGGACAGAATTATATAGATTACATCGTTTTACAAAATATCTATAGACTGGTCCAAAAACAATAAAAAAAAACTTCCACTCTAGTTCCCAAAGACCATCACATATTCGCTCCTTGTGCAATGTAGGAAATTGAGCATAAACTGGATGATTGAGATGATTTGACAGCAACAATAACAAGTGTCCTCTTAAAGGTCCAGTGTGTAACGTGTTTAGTAAATCTGTGTTGCCCTTCACAAACTTGTCCTTTTTCATGAATATTTACCACCACCATCAATTCCAAGTATTCCTTTTGGCTTGAAATTTTACATTTGCATTCGCTTGAACTGGGGTAGACGCTCCATATTCATGCCCCATCTTGAAATACGTTAGCCGGTAAGGGACATACAGGACATACTGCTCGGCCATTCGCGTTTTCGCTGTCACATGATAAACTCACAGGTGCTGCTAATGCTGCTAATGGGTATCGTAGCTTCCCAGCCCCAGCAAGTTTGAAGAAGGAAACATGGTGGACCACACATATTCAAAATCCAAATTTCAGGAACAGGAGTCTTCTTCTTCGCCCAGAAAAAGAAAAAGGATATTGAAAAGAGCAAGGTGAGCAACGTGAAGGCTACCGTAGCTGTCATACGTACACTGAACTGTCTGGTGCGAGAGAGTTGATTGCGATATATGATCTCAACGCTAGATGGAAGAAATTCCTATACATTGGACCTTTAAAGTTGAAGCAGTTTGACATTGAAAACCAAAAGGACGTGGACGAATATCCAATAACATAGTCAATTCGGTTGATTCCCAATTATCACGGAAACCACAAAGTGTGCCCAGAAAAGCATCCTTAGAGACAACTTGCTTCACTACATCATCAATCACACTTCTGTTGACTATAGCACAGTTCGGAGGAAACTTTCACACTCATACGATGCATCTTTGCTTTCTACATAGACTTATGAAATGTTTATCCACTATTTGGTTTTGCAACTAAAGATAAGAGTGCAGCAACCATTTTCAGCATTTTAGTAGGGTCTCTCACAGTAATGGAGTATTTTCAACTCACTGATGATAGTATTACTAGTGTTTGATACGTTATTTATCAGAGTTTCTGCAGGTTTCACCAAGTCAAATGTAAGACTTTTTAAGACCTTTTTAAGGCCATTATGAATGAAACTTAAGACCTATATCACAACATTAACTAAGTAAGGGTGGGGGGGAAAAAAAATCAATACAGCATAGTATCGCGATATTTTCCGTGGCAATACTGTATCAATACACAGATGACAAGTATCAATCTATTATTATAAATGTGTTGGTCAGTTTGTCTGCTTGACAATCCCATTTTGCAGCAATAAAGTTGAAGTGAGATGAACAAACAGAGAAATGTATCTGTTTAGATAAAATAGATGTTGACAAAGTTTCCTTGGATGGGAAAAAAGGTAATAAATTACAATTTAGCGCAAAATATTGCAATATGTATATAATCGCAATAACATCGTATCGTGGCATAAGTATTGGGACGATATCGTATCGTGAGGCCTCTGGTGATTCCCACCCCTACAACTAAGCTTTAAATTCCATTTATTCAAGCCAAGTATCGCTAAACTTGCACTTCCCCATAGCTGAAGAGAGAATCCGTTTTATGTCTGTGGTACAATCTGAAAGAGGCTCGCACCAATAACACAAAAGCTGATTGGCTGCAACATAAGTTGCACGTTGATCTCATTTGTAGTTGTAATACAGTGAATTATATTTGGACTAGTGAAATAACTACAATACCACAGTATAAAAAAGAGAGCATTAGAGGTAGTGTTGCATGGAAAGCGCAGGTAAATTAAGACCTGTTTAAAATGATTTAAGACCCTGAACACAATACTTTAGTTAATTTAACACTTAAGGCCTACAATTCAGATTTTGAATTTTTAAGACCTTTTAATCCCCCACGGAAACCCTGTTTATGTGTTTATTATCAAGAAATCAATTGTTTATAAAATATGTGACAATTCCAATCACAAGTTCCTAGTCAGATTGCTTGTGCTGGCTGACCGTGAACACCGTGATTCCGTGTGACTACAGGTACTAGCATGCAGCCCTGCTCGTTTTTTTTTTTTTTTTTTTTGGTCGGGCCTTTCTGGGCCTCCAGCCCACCTCTGGCTGTGACACTCGAGTACGTACAGTGTCGTACAGTCTCGTACAGTCTCTCCACTATTATGTCCACCCACACGACAATTAGGTGTGTTTAGCTGCATTGTTATAAGCCCATTAGCAATTACTTACATGCAAGGGCCTCCTCTCCTGCTGTATGATCTGCCTTTTAACTCTCACCCTGCACTCTAAAAGGGTTGATTACACAAAAGAAACTGGCTCATTGGTGTAGTGTGTCTCTGTGTGGGCATGGCACCTGCCGCTCTCATGCCGATATTCCCTCTATAGACGAGATGTTACAAAACCTCCATTTCCAAGTCAGAAACACTTAAATGCTACATCATTGCTGAGTACTTCATAGGATATAATTATATATATTATATCTCCATATCATAATGGTCCACTTGTCAATGTTGTCTGTGCATAATCCACCAAGTGATGCATATTTCAAAACACATTCGGACCCACAGCAGATACATTTTGAAATGGATTACTCTCAGCCTTCTAAGACAGGTGTGACTGCCAACTGAAGCCATAATATGCAAATCTGTTAACCACAGAGGAAATCTTAATAATGAATTATAGGAAGAAGCTGGAAACATTTAACTTTACACAAGCAAAACAAATGTATCACAAAGACTGATCCATTTTTTTCCAGGTTTGACAAAACTTCTAAAAAGGATTCGTTGCTCCTGGTTTGGCTGAGACTGTGTATCACTAAGCTAGACGGGTAGATTCCAACAATAGGGATGGATTTGGCTCATTTGATTTCAAAGCGACGCGGGTCCATTTTAACAAGCACTCTTCAGTAAAATACTAAGACGAGAGTAATGTGGCCAGCCAAGCACTGAGCCCTAATTACTGATATTTTATGCCCGGACAAGAAGCAAGTGGCAAATCACTGCATTCCAAAGCTGAACACACATTACTAAGGGAGGATCAGAAGACGAACACCAACGTTACCGCTTCTGCTTCCGACGATGACATAGAGCTAGGGATGGGAGGGCAACGGGGGCTCCATGTGTGCGAAAAAGTAAAACCCCAGCAAAACAATATTGCAGATATTACATAAGGGTTCCAACATTGCGCCTAAAAGATAATTTGAGACCCTTAAAGTGTTCCCAAGGAATCCCAAACACAAGGAATGACACTTTATTGTCATTACTATTTAAGAAATCTATATCCACAACGTTCCACTTCCGGATTGCTGCGGTGCCGCCGGAAATTCACATTCTAAACACGGGTTAACTGCTCCTCAGATCTCTGCAGGATAAATCCAGACAGCTAGCTAGACTATCTGTCCAATCTGAGTTTTCTGTTGCACGACTAATACAACTTTTGAACGTACACATGTTCCACCAAAACAAGTTCCTTCCCGAGGTGATTTTGCAGCGGCACCGTGGCTCCGTCCAGCACCTAACACCGACCCAAGATGATTGTGATTGGTTTAAAGAAATGCCAAGAAACCAGAGCACATTTTTCTCCCATCCCGGAATGTTGTGTGGACTAGCCAGACCCTCCTCTGCAGTACTGTGGAGTAAGGTCTTGCAATGCGAGACAACATTTGAAGTAATGTCCCTTATTGGTCTCCGGAACTCTGGGCAACCATCTTTTAAAGTGTGTAGGTTTAAGAACCATAGTTTGACTGGTCAAGAACTTGAACTTATATGATTTCAAATTGTTTCCATTACAGCTACAGATAATTATATTATTTCATCCTTAAAATGGATATTGCTGCCTCTAGGCACGTTAAATAATTAAAAAAGTGCAAAAAGGTAACAAGCATCAAAAGGCAGGAATCCTGTTGAGTCGGAAGGCACACTAATCACTAATAAAGCAGGTGATTCTGGTGAATACAGCACATTTATCTCTACAGCCAGGCCCGTCTCCTCCTATGAATCCTCATTACATCTCAGCCAGTTGTCCTAACACTCAAACCACCAAGCGTTCAATTCAGGGCCTCCCTCTCTCTGAAGCCATGACCAGGTATCCGAACATATAGCTGATAAGTGTTACAGTATCAACTAATCAATTAATTACTCTTACAATCAACTCAAAGTCTTCAAAAATAGAACATAGAGCTCTCCGACACCAAATAATACTGCTCCACATCTAAAATCCAGACCACTGTCCATAGCAATCATGGAGAGAATGGAGTTGGCGTACCACGACAATCTGAAGGTTTTTCATTTTGTAAACATTTACCACAATCTTTTCCTAAACTTAACCATAGTTTAAGTGCCATAACCACAATCTTATAATAACAATAATCGTAACCATACTGTGGCTGCCAGGCTATATGGCTATTGGCATTTGATGTTAAAAAACACTGGCTTTGGGTGTAACTTTGTCTGGCCAGAGAGTTGGTTAAATCGTGTTTGCAATTCATCTGTAGGTGTAAGTAGCCATCAGACAATCAAGCAAGGTGTTTGTTTTTGACTTCTTGTTAGCGGTACAAATGCCAAATGGAATGAGTTTGCATGTGGCAAAGTTATTGATTATGTTGTTAAAATCCCATCTCAAGAGGCAGGTAGTGCTCCAATTTGGCCATGAAAAAAAATATGATGTTTATATTGGTTGATTTCAGGTGGTGTCGGATTTATGAGCTACCATGTTTCCCCCGAGAATGACCAACAGGGCGAACCAGAACAGACATCATGAGCACCAATTAAGTAAATACAAAAATGTTTAAAAGTCTAAACATGCTTTGATAGCTAGAGTGCTGCAGCACTAAATTTGCACTTTTATTTTATTTATTAAAAGTTTTCTATATCTAGTCAATTCCTAGTCTGAAAGTCTGGATTAATACTGACTAATTGGCGAGCTCCATCTACAGTTTGCTCACCATAAAGTATGTATATGTCAAAGTGGATATGAGTGGGTTATAATGTGTCTGACTTTCGAAAAAACTATGACCCAGCATCACATTAAAGCTTAGAAAGTAGCCTACATAACAAGACAGTGAGCGTGGCTACCCTCGTGGCCATACTAACAAACTAAACCCCTCTTACATAAAAGGAAAAACACACTTGTTGATCTATTACCTCATAAAAGAAAAACACAGCTGCTATTTCTCATAAGGGTAACCTGTTGATACAATATTCCACAAGCAAATGAAGCAGCAGTAGGCCGTCTTGGGACACATTCGGTGACCTGGAACAAACAGAAGCCCAGACAGAAACATTTGCAGAGGGGGGAAAATGCTACAGTGCAGAACAAAACAGAACAAGAACAAGGTGTCGAGCACAGCGGCATGCAGAACAGAGCTGAATAAAACACAAGCGAGACGAAGAACAGGACGGAAAATACCTCCACACAAGAGTGAGACAACAAAACGGCAATATAGGAACCAGACAGATGTCAGCGAAACATTACAACAGAGCGGCATGAGTGTTGGAAATCTTTGTGGAGTCTTTGTGTTCCGAAATGAAGAGAAATGAGAACAAATGGATGCAGGCCTACAGGGAGGGAGGGCAGAACACAGTGTCCCGGCATATTATATTCTGAAATTACATAGGACACAATCTCTCCACGGTCCCTGCTACAATTCAATTCATACCCTGGATTCCTATTTGTCTCCCGCTCCACCAGCTACAACTGAAATCTTACCCAAGAACCCATTACCCCCCCCACCTCCCCCTGCTCTCTCTCTCTCTCTCTCTCTCTCTCTCTCTCTGTGCAGTGATGACAGCTCTACTATATTAACAGTGTGAGAACTGCTGTGACTGGGCATCTGTAGGTGGTGTGTGTGTGTGTGTGTGTGTGTGACCTCAGCAAATCTATTATCTCTGCAGGTATCGAGATCACATCCAACTGTCCTGCAGGCTGACCAATCACTGGCAAGAAAGACTGGTTTGTGTGTGTGTGTGTGTGTGTGTGTGTGTGTGTGTGTGTGTGTGTGTGTGTGTGTGTGTGTGTGTGTGTGTGTGTGTCATGTATGTGGGTGTGTCTTTGATCTCTGGCTGTCCTTGCCGTACTCCCCATCTCTCTCACTCTCTCTCTCTAGACAACACACATGCACCACGCACAGGGAGGCAGTGTGTTGGCAGTTGGCAGTAACACACACAACACACACACACACACACACACACACACACACACACACACACACCGTGAGAGCCCCCAGCTGTTTTCAGTCTCTCTCCTATCGAACTGACAGACAGTAAGCAGACTGATCTCCTCAACTCGAGCCGTCAGCCTCTCCTCCTCCCTCCTGCCCTCTCACTGACTCCCCCCCTCTCTCTATCTCCCTTTCTTGTCGTCCAATGCCCTCCTGCTCCTGCTCTCTCCATCTTTCTCCCTCTCCTTCCCCTCCCCCCTCGCATTTCTCTCTCTCACTTCCTCCAGACCATCTGACGTTCTGACATGTACGCAAAGTGTAAATTAAAGGAAACAGAACATAAAACACCTTTCAAACATGTACACGAGATGGGATTTGGCTAATAATACTAAATATTGAGTGTTCCCAGTTGCATCACAAATGATGAAACTATCAGGTGACCCACTGCAAAAAATGTAAATCTACATCAGTTAAATCTACATTAATTAGACAAATACAAACAAGGTTTACGGTAACCTAACGATACAACAAGATGCAGATTTGTTTATCATGTTCACTATCTTAGTTTAGCGTGTTAGCACGCTAACAGGCTGATGGGAATGTCATTTAGTTTTGCAGGTATTTGGTCATACTGTTAAACAAATTTATAGAAAAATTGAAATTTTAACAGTCAGGGGAGAGCCAAATGTATCAGGATACTTTCTTCGGGTGACATGACTGTCTGTGCCAAATTTCATAGGAGTCCAAAAGTTGTTGAGATATTTGAGTCTGGAACAATGTAGTGGACCAACATCCTGACACACCAAGACATACAGTAGAGCCTAAAAATCAATCATCTTAAAAAAGTCATTTTTCCCCCTCATTGTAGTTACTCTGGCAGTAGCTTAGGATGATTCCGGTAAGTTAACTTGCAAATCAAAGGAGATTTAGCAAAGACATTTTCTGTTAACAACCAACAAGCCGGGGAAATTACATTTTTAATGAACCACTCACTGTGTCAGGCACATTTCTAAACTCTACTAGGACCTTTTTGAATTACTGTTGAAGGCTGAACATCTCTGAAGTACTGTATACAAAAAAGTATTGAAGGCATAGAATATTGAAATTATCTGCATAATGAAGCTGCTTATACACAGAAAATGTTAAAGACAGAAAAGAAAATTATCCGTCTGGTGTTCCTGGTCAAGTCCTCACTTCCTACTGTGACACTGCATTTACTTTACTTTGGCCCTGCTCTCTCCCTTGCACAACGCATCACGCCTCTTATTATCTGTCTGCTGGCCTCTTGACTCCAACAATATGTCGCCACATTCTGCTTCCACTTTGACAGTCTTATCTGCCTCAGGGTAGACAAGCTAAACTGATGTAGTGGGCGGCAAAGCTGCTGCCCTATTTATGTTCTCCTTGGAAATGAGACTCCATATAAAAAATGTTTTATTTTGTAACTACAACAGTAAGTGCACTGCCTGCAAGGGTAACAAAAAAAAAAAGAAGCACATTATTGGACATTTTACGCACACATTGTTTTTGTTTGTTTTGTTTTAATACTTCAGTTTGGGACAAAACTTTGTTCACCCACATATAGAGTCAAATAAAGATGACCTTTCCTCTAGTGGTATAGAGCTATGCTGATATTGGCACTGCGATTTTTGCCTCCAACCCAATATATTGGTGAATTAAATGTCTTTATGTGGCGCTCAGAGCATTGAAACATTACATTTAAAATACTGAACTACATGCTGATTTACTCAGAGCTCACTGTCAGCCTTTTTTAATGGGGAATAATTATTTAGTAGAAACAGAGACGGTTTAGAAGCGAGACGCCCCAACTCAGAGTAGTTTCCTGTATCTGCCTCTTTAGGAGACTAGCGGCAGGTCCTGAGTGTATTGATTCCAACGGGAGAAGTGAAGGTGAACACAGATTATGAGCGATTCTTTTGCCCCATAGTCAGCAGTATATATTGGACCCATTTTTCACAAGCCACATATCTCCAGAACATTATCACAATAAAATGTCATTTTTTAGACGGACACAACAGGAGAAAATTAACTTAGTTTGAGACTGTCTCAGGACCAAACTCTCGCGAGATCTGGCAACACAGAGAAGCTAACGTCAGCTAACGTTCGTGAACACCCTCACAAAACTAATCTACCTGATGCTAAATATGTCTTTTAGCTGTGTAAATAATCTAACGTTAGCAAAAGAACATATTCATAAATTATTCAAATATAACTTTTCATCCATCCACACAACGTTCACTACACGTTCAAACGAGGCCACGCCCCTTTAGGAGACAGGAAGTGAGTACCGTTTCATACTAGTGCCGTTGTTTGCAAGACGCGCTCTTTAGTATAGAGGATCTTCGGTAAAAAGTAGTTCCTATAAAAACTGTTCACAAGACATCTGTGGATTATGCAGCATGTAGAGTCCATGCTTCAGGGAAAAGGATGTTCCTGCTGAATCTTTTTAAATGATGATGATGACAAATGATGTTTACTTGATGAAATAGGTTTTTCGTTGTTTGGGTTAACCATTTTCCTACACATGAAACAACCAACATGACACACCACCAGCCATCATTCATACACAGGGCATCAGTTACATGGAACTGGGATGACTAGCTTTTCAGGCGTTATAGTGGAATAATATTCTCTAGACTACACTACATGGCCAAAAGTATGTGGACACTTTCCATCCACATACTTTTGGTCTGTTCTCTTATGGTTTGGGCAGGACCCATCAATTATATTTTAGAAAACAGTGTACTTTAAAAAAAAAAAACACACACACACAATAAGTAAAAGGTTTTCCCAGCTCAGGGAAGAAGAATTTGACCGACCTGGACATGTATTGCTTGTGTACTCTTATGCGTAAATATGTATATTGATGAAAACATGTACTCTTTTTCTCTTTGGTTCCAACCAGCCGTTTATTACCTGATGAGTAACATTAAGACCGCCAGGTTCTCTGGAGCATGCTGCCACGATTAATATGTCAGAATACTGAGGTTACTACATGATGGCATGTCAGCCACAGTGCTCAGCAACAGCGGCTCTGAGTCTGGGCCTTTTATAGTAGCAACAGGGGTCAAACAGGGGTTTATCATAGTACCCACCCTGTTTGCCATCCTTATTGCTACCATACTCCACCTCATTGGTGAAGAGCTGCCACAGGGAATTCCAATCCTATATCAAACTGAAGGCCGGCTCTTCCACCTTAACAGGTTTAAAGCCAAGCGCAAAATCAGGAACGCCACCATCATGGAGCTGCAGTATGCGGACGACAACGCCATCGTAGCACACTCCACAGAAGACCTCCAGGGCATCCTGAATGCCTTTGCCAAGGCATACAGGGCCCTGGGTCTAGACTTAAACATCAACAAGACCCAGATCCTCAACCTCCCCCTAATCAGCCACCAACTCAGCCCACCGTAAAAGTGGACAACGTCATCTTTGAAAATGTTGACCACTTTCCTTACCTTGGCAGCCTTGTCTCCTCAAAAGCTGACACTGACTCAGAAATCAACCATCTCCTGAGCTGTGCCAGTGGTGCATATGCCAGACTCAGGAAAAGAGTCTTTGAAGACAGAGACCTAAAGGCCCAAACAAAACTCCTGGTCTACAAAGCTGTGGTCCCCCCCCCCACCCTGCTGTATGGGTGTGAGTCATGGACCACCTACAGCAGGCACCTGAGAACCCTGGAGCAACATCATCGAAGACACTTAAGGAAGATTCTGAGGATCAACTGGGAGTTCAGACGTAACAGGTGAGGTCAGAAATCTAAGTGTTCTCTTTGACAGCTCTCTTAATTTTAATAAACAAGTCAGCTCTGTTGTTAAAGGTAGTTTTTACCAGCTAAAACAATAGCTAAGCTGAAATACTTATCTAAGAACGATCTTGAAACAATCATTCATGCTTTTCATGCATTCATACCTCACGTTTAGACTACTGCAACTCACTATACACAGGCCTAACCCAATATAATTTAAACAGACTTCAATTGGTCCAGAATGCTGCTGCTAGACTCCTCACTGGCACCAAAAAGTATGACCACATTACTCCCGTTTAAGCTGAGCTTCATTGGTTGCCAGTGAATTTCAGAATTGATTTTAAAATTTTACTTTTTGTTTTTAAAGCACTCCATGGTCAAGCCCCTCCGTATATTAGTAGCCCCCAAACTCTGGAATGCCCTCCCACCCCGTATCAAATCCTGTAATACAATTGGCAGTTTTAAATCAAACCTGAAGACGCATTTTTACTCTCTTGCTTTTAACTCCCTTTAATTCCTTTTTTTTTAAGATTCAGAGCTATGAACTGAACTCAACTTGTTCTTATCTTTTTGTATTTGCTAATTTTCTTTCCATTATTGTTTTATTCTATGTTACATTATTTGACTTTACCTTCGCCTAACTATATTCATGGTACTTTGCACACTTGATTATGTATTTTTAAGGCATACTGTTTCTGTCAAAAAAACAAACACTAAAGAAGTTCAAAATTCCAGTAAGCAACTGGGAGCAGATCGCTTTGGACAGGCGTCGCTGGAAGACAACTGTGCAGGAAGGAGCTGTGCGCCATGAAATGGAACTCCGCTGTGTCGCAGAGACAAAGCGACAGCACCGCAAGGAAAAAAGAGAAAAAGGTTCCTCTACCACTCACCACCTCCACTTTCCCCTGACCATACTGCACCAAAATATGGGGATCCCATATTGGCCTGTACAGCCATTTAAAGACCCACTAGAAGACGACCCTATGGAGAGGACAGTCACACTCGTTTTGAGTGACCACCGATGATGATAACGGACACACACCAATAAACGGTGATGACCCCAGACAGCGACAACATGTAGTTAATTAAACTACTGAAGACACAGTAACACTCCTTGCCTCCTGTTTAAAACACTGTCATTCGTCCTCACCTTCCCTCAGGCTCATCCAACTCTCTTGACTCTTCCTCCCCTCTTCTCCTTCGTACAACCCTCCTCTCTCTATTTTTTGTCCTTCATCTCAGTTGTCCCACTGCCCCCCCGCTGCTCACTTTCTCTTTCATCTCCATCATTTTGTCTGACCCTCTTCATCTCTCACCCTCCACGCCACTTTTCTCTCCTTTCATCTGCTCCTGGAGTTGAGATGACCGTCCTCACATCCAGTTGCATTGCTCATTTCCCTCAAAGCCCTGCTTCTTGTAGCTCCTCTCTTTCAGTCTGTTTCTACGCTCTTCCTTCTCCAACACTGTGTTTTTTTTTTTCTTCAAGTTTTCCAGCAGAGCAATCCCCACAGGCTCTCATATCCCTTAGAGATGGCACAGCCTTGGTTCAGGCCTTTAAGCAAGGCACTTGTTTAGAAAGTCTGAAAGTTGTGACCTGCGTGGGTGATCTCATGGCCTATAATCGCTTGATACTGCTGCAGGATGTTACTATTTTTTTATTTCTTTCTTGTTATTGAAATGTGTTGCTATGTAAAGTTTTTGTTATTTTTATTCCTGAATGCTGTTACTTCATTTGTAGTCTATACGACGAATCCCACGACGTTCCACTTCTGGGATTTGTCTCGCTGCCGGAAATTTATGAGGACTATGGTTAACTGCTCCTTAGAACTCTGCAGGGTAATGCTAACTGTCTGCAGACTGCTCCATCTTACTCTATTTCCACCTTTCATTTCTTCCACCCAACCAGTTTCTTGCACATCTTTAAAGAAATGTGCTGGCAATTTAGCATGTTGGTCCCATGTCGGAATAAACCCCAGAGCCACATATTCACATATCCATTAAACTTCCAACATGGCACGAGTATTTGAATGCCAATTTAAGGCTGTCCTGGGGGAATAAACATCATACAACCACAATACTTATCACACTAGCTGTTTCCCTCTATATATGTAAATATCTGGTAAAAAAATCTTTACATCCAGCATGTGAGTACATTTGAATTAAACTTCATGGATTGTGCACTGTTGAACTTTATAAAATAGGCAGCAGAGTTTGCTCTCTAATAACATTAATTAATAAAATTGATGAGAGAGTGTATTCACAGTGAGAAGTCGAGGCGACCCTCGTCCTCACAACGGTCATTAATTAAAGCTAATTTAGTTCTAAAATCCATCAGTAGGTTTTTCAAAGTTATCAGCCAATCAGATTTTCCACTAGCCATGTGCAGGCACCTCCGACGTTGGATCCGGAACCTTTTTTATTGGACACGGCACCTCCTGTGTCACAATGGAAAATGAATCGCCTAAATGAAAAAAATAAACTACTGTTTGTGTAGTGTTCAATGTTGTCATCTGTCTTGTTAGTCTTTATTCCCCATTAAAGTTCCACAAAAATCTTGTGTTTGCATTTTCGATGCGTTTTGAGGTGAATTTTCAGGGTAAGACGGATGGGGGAGAGGGACGGGGGGAGGGGAGGCACTTCAACAGCGCAGCGCTGCACTTCAGGTGACACAAGCGCTAGTGCTGGTTGAGATTGCTGTTATAGCCTCGTTTAACTCGGGAAAAATGTCAAAAAGACAACAAAGTTTGCTTAACTTGTTCAAATACGCTGGCCAGTCGGATCCCAAACAATCAAAAAACGTATCTGACGATCAAGAATGTGGAGACCATGGTGGGTTTTTTGGTTAATTTAATAGTCCGATGGATAATTGCTGCTTGTGAAAACGATTGTTGCAGTGTATTTTTATTTTTACATTTCGCACCGATGCAGTGCATGTTCTGAAATAGAAATAAACATTGCCCTGATGTACACACAGCGTTTTTGGGGTTTTTTTAGTCAGAGAAGCTACTAGGCAGTGTGATTTTTTTTTTGTTCCGTTACCTCTAATCCCCGTTTTGAGTTGCCGGATCAACCCCTACTCTGCGCTCCGGGACCTCCCACTTTACTAATTAAGCATTGCATATAAGCACCGGATTTCGGTACCCAACCCTGTCGACCCATCCGGGAGTTTTGGAAAATAAAAAGCGCCATTCAGAATTGTGTTGCGGCTGTCTTTACGAGGAAATATGGCAAAGTGCTGCAAAGGGTCAAAATAGTAGCCTGTTAGGCACAACGCAAAGCCAAGTAAAGTAAAAATAAATTAATAAATTGTGGCATGCAATTAAAAAAAATGAACGCGTTATGCTCGGCCCTTAGTCGCATCATAATTAATGCGTTAATGCTGACAGCCCTAATATATATACATACATACATACACACACACACACACACACACACACATATATATGTATGGTTGTTTCTCTCCCATCATTCACAGCCCTCTCACCATGTCAGCCTTTTTCACAATCTGTCACTGTCACAGCTTTTAACTATTTCTGTCTCTTTCTCAGTTTTATACTGTCGCTCTCATTTTTCACTCTATATCCCCTCTAGCTTTTTTTCTTTTAATCTGTCTGTCCATAAGTCTTTTTGAATCCTTTCAATACTCAACTACTACTTTTTTTTTCTTTGCCACTCTTGCTTTTGCCGTTTCTCCCTCAGTTTTATGTCTTTCAGTCCTTTTCATCGTGTCAGTCTTTTTTTTTCTGTCACTCCTTGTTGCTTTTTCACTTTCTGTCTCCTTCCCCCATTTTTTTTTTATCTCTCCCTTTATGCCACCTCATTCCCATCATTTGTCTCCTTTGAGGCCTGCCCCGCTTGTGTGTGTGTGTGTATCTATGCGTGCGGTTGTGTGCCTAAGCTAAATAAAAGCGGCATACTGAGAAAATTAAAAAAAGATTTAACGTTTTTTGTGTGACAGATGGAAAATAAAAGTGTATATTGATGTGTAAAAAACAAATTCTAAGTATTATTTTTGCAAGTGTGCGTGTCAGTGACAGAGACCAGCAGCAAGGGCGAGAGAGAAATACGATGTGAGAGAGAGAGAGAGAGAGAGAGAGAGAGAGAGAGAGACAGAATTATGTAGGGATTGAGCATTAAAGAGTGTAAAGTACTTACACTGCTCTACGACCAATGCATATGTAAGTGCAGGCATGCATTCACATATCAGAGTGACATACATGTGTGTTTGGATGTAGGTTATGGTAAAAATGCATGAGTGTGTGTGTGTGTGTGTGTGTGTGTGTGTGTGTGTGTGTGTGTGTGTGTGTGTGTGTGTGTGTGTGTGTGTGTGTGTATCAAAACACACATACACACAATTGCTCAAAACCAGCTGGAGAGGTGCATTAGTGTCTTTGCTCTGAGCCAGGCACAGCGTTATGGGTGGCCCACCCAAAACATTTCCTCAAAAAACATTAATTAATTAATATATTTATATTTTATAATTTGGTGAAGAATTATAAAAAATCGGCAAATAATCTCATAATTTGTGCTAAAATGGTCTAAATGTTTAGTTTTCAAAAACAATTTTAAAAAACTGGTCATGTCTATTTTTATGTTTCTGCGCAAGTTCAGCAGACAGTGAGGTTCGGATCGGATGTAGCTTGTAGGTATGCTAGGCTAGGCTAGGCTAGCTCCCAGTGATCTGAGAGTGTGAAAATCATTTCCCGTAAAGGACAAGGTTGCAACAGCCGTTGTTTAGGTACCTTAAACGTGCACGAACGGTCTCAGAGTCATCGCTGCAACCAGGAGATGAAGGAGAGCTGAGATCCACAACGCCGAGCACATCTTTGTCTCGGACACCGCAGGATGCTAACGCGGCCAGCGCAGCCAGCGCGGCTAGCGCGACCAGCGCCGGTGCTATAGCCTTTGCCTCTGCCTCGCGAGTGGATGATTAGCCCCTATGGATATAGCCCTGTGGATCGGTCTTCCGTGGATGAGCCCGCAACTCAACCAGTGCTAAAGTATCCGGTCACTTCTTCTGCTGAGTTTAATTGTGTAGGACCACCAGAGGATAACAGTAAGGTATGTGGCTAATCTGCCTGTATTGTATTATGTCGTTATATGAGATATATGGATTAAAATAATCAATTCATAACCCGCTACAGAGCTGCAGGCGCAGTTCTATTTCTATAACAGCTTGTTACTGTTGTCAAGTTGTTGTTCCCTCATGATTTTCTCTTGTTATGGCCAATAATGCTTTAGGGCTATTAATGTGATTTACAGTAGTTATTTTTGTTAAACATGTTTATAACATGAATCATCACACTAAAGTAAGGAAATAACTTGAGTCTTGTTTTCCATGACAGATGACGTTGTCAATGAACACGTTCTGTGGCCGAGTATTGATTGAAACTGTCGGGCAGTGTTGTTGATCTGTATATTGTTGAAAACTTAAAACAGTTGAAAAGAATTGTGAAATATTTGGCCTCATGTTATACGAGCAGAACTAAACTATGTTTTGGGGAAATATTAGATTCCTGACCACTTTTACAGTCTATAGGCCTTAGGTTAGGAGAGATGCTCTATAGCGCAGCCAGGTATGGTGCGTAATGGAGATTCCAAAGCGCTCTTCTTTTGGGCAGAACCAAGGAGAGCGATCGCGGATAGGTCCGTCCTTTGCACCGAAACTTTTTACAATGCAACAACAAAGGTTAAACAGGGATTTGATAACGCTATTGATAACGTCCTGGCGCCGTGCCTGCTCTGAGCCTAGCTCTTCAGCGACTGCCTCTTATCACAGTCCTTCTCCAGCAAAGCATGCTGGTAAAAACCCAATATAAAAATAAGTATAATTATCTGCCTGGTTAGAGGGAATTGTAGTCCATTTCAATTGCCCTTTTACACAATACGGCAAAGTCTGAAATAAAAACTGGTATTAAAAAAAAAATAACCTGGTGATGGAATAATGGTCTCTATTAGTTGCCACAAACAAAACCAGGCTAGTCTCTAAGAAAGGCTGGGCAAAAGAAAAAGAATAATTCAGTAAAATGTACATTTTAACATTATTTCCTTTACTACATGTCATGTAAACCACAATATGTTTTGTCTTTTCAAAATAAATATTGTGAATACTTTAATGTGAAACACACTGAAAAGAAGAACAACAAAGTAGAAGCAATGGAAATTGATTAGTGAATAAAAACAGTATTTCTGTGAAAAAGGTGATAATATTGTTAGCAAACATTTGGCTATTTTCACATCCAGCAGATACATATAGAGTGTTTGTGTCCAACATTCACTCTTTTTTAGTTCCATTTTGGTCTCCACCATCACCTGAGGGAAATATCTGGCTCTTTAGCTGCTAAATGCTCAGACATGTTCACATGCTAGCCGATAACTGTCAGTTGTTGCTGGGCAAGTCATGTATAGTGGGTACAGACAGAGTTTTGTCAGCTGAGGCCACAAACAATGCTATTTGAGCGGTGACAGTGAACCAAAACAGTAAAGTTGTGCGTTAGAGGACCAAAACACTGAGCTGAAACACGCTATGGATCTTTTTCACAGCAGACATTTTGACTTGTCATAGTAGGAAAAGCACAGCTGAAATTGATAACCTAAACGACGGCTCAATTCCAAGTGTCCCAGTGAGCTATTTCAGTGAGTCAGCATACACAATACCAGGGTCTCTCCTAAGTGGAATGCAGCCATTATTAATGGTTTTGAATACACCTGTCCTTTTCCTACTATGACATGTCAACATGTCTGCTGTGAAAAAGGTCTATAAAGCTCTGTAGCGCTGGATTTTTAAAAAACGGTGCTGGTGCCTAAATGGTGCCTGAACTGATACTTTTAAAAATATGGAAAAAAATAACACACACACACACACACATATATATATATATATATATATATATATATATATATATATATATATATATATATATATATATATATAGTCACGCACCATTTAGTTTTCAACAATACAGCGGGTTTAATCCAGCTGCTAGCTAACGGTAGGCTAACGTTACCTGCTGCCAAGTGTAATGTAGCGTCACATGCAGCGATGTTTCTGTTGCCTCTAATGTCCGTTTTGGAGCATCAGAGAGCAAGCGCAGACATTTAAGTTGCATCGAAATTAGGCGCCGAAAAACGCGTTGCTATTCGGCTCGGTAGATACCGGTTATTAAGGCACCGGTGCCGTATTAGTACTGGGTCTCTGTACCCAACCCTAATTACTACGAGCAACACCTTTCACATTTAAGTAGTTATGTTATCCATTGTTACAATACAAATATTAATTATAGCAGTTTTAAATAGATAGAAACTCAGACCAACCGAGTGATACAGTAAGTATGACTTCTTCTGTCTAACAGTCATCAACAGCAGCAGCAAATTTAAGTGGGAGCAGATCAGAAGAAGAGACTTCTGATTCATAAAACAGGGAAGATAAGAGTGTCTCTAATGCCAGCCTGTAAGAAAGGCTTATTGTTTTCTATTTGAGTATTTAGAATAAGTAGTAGGTCTTCCTTTCATCGGATTCATCTCGGGCGGGTGCGGCTCAGGAGCTAGAGTGTGTAATCGCAGGGTTGGTGGTTCGTGCCTCCTCTGTCCACGTGTTGAAGTGTCATTGAGCAATACACTGAAGCCCTAAATTGCTCCAGGTAAGCACCTTAAATGGCAGCTCTGTCGCCATCTGTGTGTGCTGGGTAATGGGTCAGAGGCAAATCGTAAAGCGCTTTGTCGGCCAAGGTGGAAATGCACTTACCATTTAGCTCTCCTCTGATTTCTAAATCATATGCACAAATGGCATCTAAAAGCTGCCAACCTGAAACTAAATGTCGCCTTCAAGGGCATTGTAATGTCTGGCATGGCTGTCGTGTCCATTTCTCACGCTCGCCTAATCACCAGACCAGCCAAATCACCTAATGCAGCCTCACTCGAGAAAGCGAGTGTAATAATAGCACCCGATCTTAAATCCCTCACCCGCTGATAGCAATATTCAGAGCTCTTAGATAACAGTGTACACATCAAAGGATGGAGAACAGGTTGCGCATTGTCTGGGCAATTTGTCCACATTTAACAAGACAGGTAAATCACTGTATTCCTTTCAAGTTCTCCACAAATATATAGAATTAACATCTTTGATTATCCAGGCAAGAGGGAAAGATGCCCACCGCCGCCTCCCCGTCTACCAGCTACCTCCTCATCCAACTTGTCAAGTCTCCTGGAGAGCTAGAGCATAACGCTAATTAGCCCTAGACCTCAAAGGAAGAGCTAACAAGCTAGTATTTCTCCAAACATGATGGCATTTCATTTTTTTTTCACAGCCTGTTGAATCGTATTGGTTTGCTTCTTTAAAAGGAAAAGGCATGCTAAAATAATCAGCACTAAAAAAAAAAAAAAATTAACAATAAACTAATCTGAATCTAAAGGCTGAATGGTGAAAGTTTCCACCAAGCAACAGCAAATACTTTGCCCTGCATCATGTTGACTCTGAAAGCACATGCCTGCCTTGCTTTGAAAGATGAGGAGCATAATAAGATTTCCCCCCAACTGCAGAGCCCAAACTCTGCAGCACCTCTGTGAAATCCAACAGATGTAGCCAATTAAAATTCACAGCAAGGCGGGACGCGCGGTCATGCGGGATGTTGAATGAGTTGCCGGACAGATTTCTTTGTTGTGTCTGAGATGGCTGTCGAACCCTGATGCACAATCGATCAGCGCACTCCAAAGGAAAACGAGGCAGACCCTCGAGGGGTTAAACCAGCTTTAGCTGCACCAGCGAAAAGTTGGAGAGAAGGAACAGTCCGCCTGTTTATTTGATAAGGAATGAATCAATACTTCACATTAGTCATATTATTACTGATAATGATGTGCACACGTTTTTTAACTCCACATTCCTGCACACTGGTATGATTTGCATGCAAGTGACTAGCACAAATCCACAGGGTTTTTACATGCGCAGTTACTGATGGCCCTCAACAACAGCACACAATTAAATACATACATGAATAAATAAACACCTTGTATTAATTTTGGAAACCATAAACAACATCCACCTGCCCGAGCGCGCTCTGTCTAACCACGAAAGCCCTCCTCCAGCTCTCTCAGCTGGGTCTGTGATGAATGCTGCACCTTTCATCGACATGTATGACTCCCACTGGACTCAAGCACAGGAACTGACAGACACACTCGCACACTTGTGCCAGAAAGAGAGATATGCATGCACGCACGCACACACACACACACACACACACACACACACTAACTTAGAAGCCCAGCTGCATGTTCACACATACACATCAACATTAATAACCAATGCTACACCTATCCATGCAACACTTAAACCCTCCAGTGACAAATAAAACTGCATTATGCCTGAAGTCTCAGCTCTTAAGGAAATGCAAAGCATCTTTTGTATAGTCTCGCTTCAATACACACACAGATGACCGTATACTTGCACCAACGCACACACATCCGCACGCTCAAGACAAGACAAATGAAGACTGCACCTGGTTTACCAGGCAGTGCAGACAGGCCCTTATAAAACATGCATGGCATGTATTCCCCGGCTATCTACCTCTACACACACACACACACACACACACACACACACACACACACACACACACACACACACACACACACTCGCACACCCCAATAATCCAAACACTGGCTGCAAAAAGTACCGATTTGTGCTCGGCTGGCACGCTCCATCATCGTTTGACAGGCAATTATTTTATCACGCTTCCCACGTAAACACAGCGGCCAAAACATACACGCAGGCTAATGTACAATCACATCTGGCATGCGCACCAACGTGTACGGTTTACATGGGCACGCAGGTTAATAATTCAAAGCCCTGGTTAAGAGGGGAGCACTCCCTCCTTATTAAATTATTGACAAGCAACATCTCGACTCTCTCTCGACCTAAGGGTTGGCCAGCAGGGAGGGAGGAGATGAAGGAGGAGGAGGAGGAGGAGGAGGACAAGAAACATATGTAAGGGAGAGAACGAAGGGGAGGGAGGGAAGTAGAAATGAAAGTGGGAGAGTTAAACAAGAGACAATGTGTTCATGATATCACAGAGAGCAGGGTCACAGATATGAACCCTAAATAATAATAATAAAGGAATCAAGACAAAGAGATGGAGGGAGGTAAAAGCAGCAGCAGCAGCAGCAGCTCTGCAATACATTTCTGTTTTATTTACCTTCCTGCCTCTTTGTTACTAGGGGCTACAGGGCTACACAGTATTCATTTCAGAGGAATTAGTGCCTGTTGCTGCCCCGCTCCCCTGTCCCGATGGCAGCCTTACCTGCAAATCTGTCACTCAAGAACATGGATGTGAAAAAGTGAAAAAAAAAAACTTCTAGAGAAAAGTGATTACATTTGTGTGACATGCCACATTTACAGCAGATTTAATGTACTCAAACTGTATTTATAGCAATGTGAAAAGAGAGCTATTCACAGATGTCTGCGTTCAACATTTTGATGTAATATTCATATTGATGCTACAATCAATGCAGTATCTCGCATATATGAATCTGATAAATGTTAGATTTTGACTTTTTGAATGCCAGATTTTTAAAAGTTAAACAGAAAACACGGTTTGCTCTTTTTTTTTCATAAAAACAAAATTTCTTTCATCTTTAAGTTGTTGTAGTGATACAATGGAGCAGTTTTTTTGCATTTGTGCCTTGAAAATAGGGCTGGGCAATTTATTGATATTGTAGCGTGTGATATGAGACTAGATATCGTCTTAGATTTTGGATATCGTAAAATCCTAATATATTAAGTGTGGTCTTTTCCTGGTTTTGAAGGCTGCATTAGAGTAAAGTGATGTCATTTTCTCAACAGACTGTTCTAGCTGGTCTATTATTTGCCTTTACACACTCATTAAAGCGACATTTCTGATGATTATTTATCAAAAATCTCATTGTGTAAATAACATTTTGTTAAAGCACCAATTGGCAATCGTACAATATTGTCTACTTGAAAATGCATTCCCGACTGAAAATTAACATAACACATCACACTGCAAGTGTGAAAGTTATGTTTTTCTACTGTGTGGAAGGTTATTTGTATTAATCATATCTTTTGGTTGTGAATACAGTGAATATTTGTCAATGCTTTTCAAAAGATATGTATTATGTTTGCAGTGATTGGGGGGGAAATCTTTTAGGCTTTGTGTGTTTCGTTGTGTTGGTTCACCTTAAAAAGATAGCATTAACAGGTGATTTCTTTTCATCAGGCCTATCATACAGAGCCAACACGTCTGAGTACCTGAAAAGTGCTGGTGGGCTTGTTTTATTGATCCGTCTACCTCACACACTGCCTGCGAAGCCATTAGGCTGATCTGTGACAATGTCATACGCCACCATTGGACTACTCGTGCATTGCTCTGCTCTATCCTGCTGCCCTTGTTCCACACTGACCACGATGCAGTATGTCTGCAGATTCTGCATTTCCATTCTCCCCGGAAACCTTTCACTCACAGTTTTCACCTGCTGTTTACATCCAATTCATGGAAAATTCTTCGAAATACATGACTTATTGTATTGTTTCGGGCCATCACTGCTTTTAAAGTTTCATAACATACTGTGCTGGAAATATGCATTGCTGGGCAGTTTTGCTTTTGCTTCTGGTTTCACACAGTTTTAAAAACACTGCACAAAAAAAAAGGATAGTAGGCAGCTTGAGTGCTAGGTTGTCAAATTAGCTCTTTTAACAGGCTGAATACTCTTTTCAGTTGCCAAATGCAAAATGTCTGTCTTTTTCCATTATAATACATAGATAATCTCCTCAAGTAGACCATAAACTGATGCAACCTGATGGGCTATTTACATTACAGTATATTCACCATATGTCCCAAAAACCTGACAGCAAAGAAACAGCTCAAAGATGTTTGGTATAACTCAGATGGGGATGGAAAAGTTTGGGCGAAACAGTATTTATTCTTTGTGGTTTACTTTATCTCACATACTGCAGGCGAAAGGTTGATGCTCAGACATTCTGAAAGTAAGTTTACTTCTCTGTTATTTTAAATTAAAGCGTAAGCACTGTTGATGATGTGATAGACTCCTTTATCTGGCACTTCATGCTAAATAAATCAAACACTGTTTGCAAGCTCTACTGAAATCCGATCTACTCTAAAGGGTAGCAACAAGAAACTAGTCATCTTTAATTAAACATGAACTGACTTCTTCCAGAACCTTGAAGTTGAAGTTATCCAAGAACTTATTCCCTGAAGGAGAAAACTAAAATTATACACCCAACAAGGTAAAATAACAGACTGCTCAGCGGTGCCTTTCAATATCCTCCGAGGCTGTCTGACAAAAGAAAAGCTTTCACACCTCCCTGCAACAAGTGTAACAAGAGAGGAGAACATGAAGGCAGATGAGTATGACGTTGAAAAAGCAAGAGGGGGACAGAAATGATTATAATCGGGATTTGTTGTGTTACAAAGCAGAAAAAGGGATGGGATAAAAAGAAAGGAATTAAGCATTCCCTTCACATCAACACACAGCATGCACAGTGCTGCTGCCACAGGCCGGTAAAAAGATTACCATGTTCCTTCACAAGATATATTATTTCCATAAATACCAATACCATGACAACCAACATTCACAATATTGCACAAACTGTACTTATGTAGAATCACATTTATGGACATTTTCTTTATTACTCTACACAGGTTTATCTCTCAAACAGTGTTCAATGTCTTGTGCGTTTTATAATTCCACAAAAATTACGATCATGGATAATAATCATGATCATAAGGAGGTGCATGTTGAATGTATAACCAACTCAAACCTAAACCCAAAATCAAAATGCTTTTATGTCATGCCCTATTTTACCTCTTATGCGTGATTTATACTTCTGCGTTAATTTGATGTCGTGGCTACGTACGTAGGTACGTGGACACACGGACCCTTCGCCAGACCCTACGCCGTAGCCTGACGTGCACCTCTCGATAAAATGTAACAACACGTCACGGTGGCGAACGTCACTTGGCCGTGGCTTGGTAGCGTTGCATTTCCCCCGACTCATTTCCCTCTCTATAAACAAGATGAAATCAAGGAGAGGGTTAACTTTTTTCTGCTGCAGATTTCCCACCGTGGTCGGAAAGCACCGGGGAGACACTTTGTTTCTCTCACTAGGACTCTAGAGTCTGTACTTGCTCCGAAGCTAATCGCCGTCGCTCTCTCACTCGCTCTACCGCACACCCCCACACACGCACATGCCGGCCCTGCTATTCTCTTAAAGACATCGATGCGTACACCAACGCACAAGTATAAACTTCAGGCCACTAGGGCTGCCACCTCTTAGTCGATTAGTTGACTAATAGGTCGTTTTGGTCTTAGTCGACTAAGATTTCTTTAGTAGATTAGTCATTTTTTATGCTTATTCATGCTTAATTACTTATTTCAGGAAACTTCTGAGCACATTTATGGTAAACACAAGATTTAAAGTGGTGCTTTTGCAGGATTAATTGTGGAGAAACTCAGTTTTACAGATTGTTAATTAACTACATTTATATTGTGCTTTTCTAGTCTTAACCACCTCTCAAAGCGCACAGCTCTGCCAATTAAATCAACTAATCGATTAGTCGACAAAATCCTATAAGTGTTAGTCGACTAAGAATATCTTTAGTCGAGGACAGCCCTACAGGCCACTTACGTAGCCTATGGGGAAAGATGATCAGATGCAACTCAAGTGTTGGAATATGAGTAACAACAACAACTACACAACAACACAATAGTGGCGTGCTCTTGCACAAGACTGGAAATGTTGGCGTGTTCTATTTGATGGACTGAATTACAACCAAAAGCCCATTCTGAAAGGATCCTTTGTGTTTCTGACACACTAATGGGCCGCCGCTGGGTTCCTGGCTGTGTTGTTGACACAGTTTCACAAGTTCACATGAGCAGTCCTGGAACGCGGAGGAGGTTTTCCTGATTATTGTGTCAAGAAGTTACAGAATCTCTTTCGGACGACGTTGAGATTGACCTTGCTGCATTTTTAGGTTACTTTCAGTAAACAGCTTGAGAGTAAGCTTTGCCTTAGAAGTACATTTTGGAAAAACGGAAAAAGCCCAAAATGTAATATATGTAAAATATCTGCAAATAAGTTGAATTTTTTTAAAGATGATTTTTTTGGGCATTTTAGGCCTTTATTTCCACAGGAAAGATGATGACATGAAAGGGGAAAGAGAGGGGGCATGACATGCAGCAAAACGCCACAGGTCGGAGTCGAACCTGCGGCCCCTGCGTTGAAGACAAAACCTCTAAATATGTGCACCTGCTCTACCAACTGAGCTCACCAGGCCACCATAAGTTGAATTTTTGAGGTAGAAAATACACTCTCTTTCTTCCAGCCTCATAACGGGAATACTATATTGGATTATTTTATGTAAATACAAAATGATGACCAAGGTTGCATTGTTGTGGCCGGGTTGGCTCAGTTGGTAGAGCAGGCGCACATATACATAGAGCTTTATGCCTCGATGCAGAGGTCCAGGGTTGGAGTCCGATCTGTGACGATTTCCTGCATGTCTTCCCCCTCTCTCTCCCCTTTCTCACCTGGCTGTCCTGTCCATTAGAGGCGGAAAAGCCCAAAAAAAAAATCTTTAGAATGTTGCATTGTTTGGGGAAAAACGGCAAACTAAAATGTTTACAGAGTTCTGTGAATTTGCATCAATTTGTGTTACAAGATTAACAAGATTCCTAGAGGGACTGGATAACAAAGCTCCCAAAAAATCCCCATGTCCTGTCCTCCAAGTAAATCTAAAAAATGTTTGTTCCCATATTGCATTTTCATTGCGTCCTCCATGACCTAATATGATTCAGTGACAATCACACTAAAACTACACCTACCCATGTAACGGTATCGCAACATCTCTAATATTTAGCATGAATTATTTTACTATTGTTACTAATTCTTGGCTCTGCAATAATTCACTCAGACTAAACAGCTCCAACTCTTCTCTGTCTTCCACCACACTGTGATGTATATCAACTAAATTGCAAACCCCACGATTCCCCACTGAGCTGCACACAACACAACCCATAATTACAGGATGGTCACAGTATAAAGTCAGATCGCCAAATCCCTGCATGGATTTCGAAACATTTGGGATAGGCATGAAAGCCTGTGTTTCCACTAATCCTATGTTTCTACATTCACCATGGGATTTAGAGCACTGTGTGTGTGTGTGTGTGTACAGTGGACCGCAGACAGAGTGCCACTTCAGAGGACAAGACGAGCAGAGACCAGGGCAGAGGGCCAGGCTACACAACACATTAATAATCCATCCAAAAACTCATTTTCCCACAGTCCCCTCTGGCAGGACATTACTTTTGTGAATGGCTTGTTTGTGTACCATGTAGTCTGAATTTTATGTCCGCGTGTTTGCGAGAGCTAGTAAATATCCTTGTGTTTAGTCAAGATATTATGAATGTATACATACTGTATATATGTGCATATGTACCTATTTATGTGTGTGTGTTTTTATGTGTGTGTGTGTGTTTATGTCATGTGCCACAGCTGGAGAGAGAAATAGAGAGAGAGGATGGGTGAGAGAGGAAGACTGACAGAGAGAGAGAGAGAGAGAGACATAAATCTTATGTGCAGGGGATTAATGTCGTGGTCTCAGCAAAGGCTATTTTCCCTTTTCCTAAATCATGAGGTTAATCGTATTACCTGTGAAAGAGACGGGTAATAGCGCACAACGCTACCTCCAAAAGACAGGACAAGGAGAAATACAACAAGAGGAGTGTGTGTGTGTGTGTGTTCAATCAGAGGAGGAGAAAGGGCAAGAAAAAGTGTGAGATGGAAGAGAACGTGTCACACCGACAGCCACCCTTGGGTGCTTGCATATACATGTAGGAAGACAGGGTAAAAGAGAAGCACTTATTGTGTCACGTCAACAAAAACGGGACATAGGAAAAGAGAATATATACAAAAGTAAACTTCTGTTCCCTAATCCCTAACCACTCCGACGGAGGCGTTTGTGCAGGAAGCCGGCGACAGTTTGTGATGCGCTAACTCGCAACAATTTTTGACTTTCAAGCAGGCAACAGGAGTTGTCACACACATGCACAGTTAATGATCTGTTTTCATTAATCGTAACAACAGTATTTTCCTAACCTCAATAATCATTTATTTCCCATAGTGCAGTCACCATGCACATACGGTATGCTGCAGAAAATGAGATTCAAAACAAATATCGACATTCTTTCCTGGTGGCTGTCTTTTTCTTGGCCTGTTCAGCCACAGCAGATGCTAATACTCATGCTGTGTTCATAGAACTGGGGTTAAAGTACATTTATTCTATTATTTCAAAACAAACGGCTGTCAGAAAGCAAAACGCATCACTTCCCGTACACAAGAACATTTTGAAATCTGTCTAAATCACAAAGAACTTCCACATCCCAGATATTTAGAACAGCAATAATAACAGCTTTCTTAAACTGGCAATATGTTTAATTGCTATTATACACCTAATCTTGATTCTTTTATCTTAACCGAAGGGCCAATGCTGAACCAGCCACATGAAGAAATGACCCCATTTCTCAGTCAGACTCCGGAGGAAAGAGAGGTCCCCGAGAGTCATATATTATAAATAAAACAGTAAGATAAAAACAGAAACCTCTGTAGCTTTTACATTTACAGTAGCATTAAAGTGCTCATATTATACTTTTTTGCTTTTTCCCTTTCCTTTATTGTGTTATACAGTATATCTTTTTTGTGCATGTAATCGGTTTACAAAGTGAAAAAGCCCAAAGTCTATCCCCAACAGAAAACACTGTTCACAAACTGCTCCAAACAGCTCTATTGTAGTCCAGCCTTTACTACCAGCCTAGCTGCTAGCGTGGCATGCCCTCATATTCTGCTTCTGACTGGCTTGTAGTGCTGACCTAGCTACTGTGCATGTGCGACTCCCAAAAAAGTAGAAGTGAGATGCCTCCACTCTGTAGCTAAAACAGAGAGCTCAACAAGAGGGTGAAAAGAGGAGTTGCATCAATGTGCAGTACAACAAAAATATGGTGTGTTTTGAACATTAATCCATGTAAACCTGTTCTGATATAACCTCTAAATACAATTATGATCCTGAAAATTAGCATAATATGAGCACTTTAAAGTAACAGTTGGAATCCAGCAGATTGTGTCAAGTTTGTTTGTAGGCTAGCTCAATCATATCCTCATACGTGCATCTTGACTATTTCTCTTTCCTCTATGCCAAAACACGTGCTTAGACTTGTGGTGTTGGCATCCTTTAAAATAACTGTTAGCCGCCCCCCCTACCTCCTTATCCATTGATATCTTGACACATTTTTTATCAGTATGTCACTACTTGGTTGACACCTGGCTGATATGTGCGTGCTGTGGTTTGATCAGCACACAAAAGTTGCCTTTTGGCTCACGTAGCTGCAAATGCTTCGGCTGTGATCAGACACAACTCTGGCCGCCTTTAGATGACAGTAGTTCAGTGCATTCTGCATACATTATAACATGGTTTAATGCTTCGGCGTGCCGCTTGATTATCCATCCATCAAAAGGTGCATATTCATGTGACACGCAAAGAGGGCTGTTGGCAGAAACGGGGATAAAAGGAAGCAATGATAGACAGAAAGACAGTTGGAATGACAGAAAAATAAGAGCGAGATGAAGAAGCAGATGCCAGGGGAGAGACCAATTTAATTTTATTGAGCACCTTTTCCATTTTCCCCCCCCCAAATTTCTACTTTAAACACTGTTTGACAAGATGTGGTGTGGCGCTGTGTCATTATGGGTACAGCCTGATACAGGTCCTCAGGGATTCACAGTGTAATTAGCTAGCGTGGCGGGCGAGACGCTATCTGAGAGCCTGATCTGCATTTGAGACACTGCGGGGAGGGTTTAAAGGACCCAGCTTCCCGCTTCAATTACCTGCTCTGCCGCTGCCTGGAACACAGTCAGCTGAAAGAAATGACATTATCTGCTCCAATGTATTATTATTTCATGCAGTCTCTTTATTTCAGTGTCATCTTTAATCTCTTTGAGGCCGACCCTTTTTTGTAATTATTAGAAAGAGGTGGAGGAGCGATGGATGGATAGATAGATACATGGAGGGTGGGAGGGAGAGCACACTAAGAGCCAGGAGCATGGCTGAGAGAGCATTGGAAATCCATCAGCCAGTTGGATATCGAATATATTCCAATATAATCTGTACGGGAACGCACGCCAGGGTCGAACTCCTCTGTACTCTCTGGCGGTTGATATTGACGTGCTTGCCGGGCAAACATCTCACACAAGAGGACTTCAAGCTGCTGCACTACGGAGCACTTTGTACACTTGCTGCTTCAACTGAAAGAAACAGACAGCATTGTGGACCAAAGTGTTAGCGAAACAAAAGGCGGTACTTGTGCTTTACTTCTACATTCTTGTAGCCTGGGTAAACCCTGACGAACTTCCGGCAAATTTGAGATTTGCTCTGCAAGTCACTCTCAGTTCCAACTGAGAAGGGTCTGGTGTCAGCCAGGCTAACATTCTTGGTTATTTCACCATTTATTGTTCACCCAAGTTGTTACCTTGGCAACAACAACTTTTCCTGCCTGTCGCCCATTCTTCACTTTTGACAGTTTCAAGGATCATACTTGTGTTTTTTAAAGCTAACTATCATGTGCTAGTCTCTGCCTGGTCATCTGATCTACTTCACACATGATGATGAGGACCAAAGGAAATGCAGTGTTGACATTTACAGGATATATGTATTAGTATTGCGTCATGTACACACACTGTGTAGCGTACTGGGAGGGGACCCCGATTAACTGTTATACCACCGAAGGGCATGCTGGGTATACAGCTCGCTCTCAGTCGCTCGCTACAGTACATTCAAGAACATATGGCATGGGGACAGAATTTTTATATTGAGACCACTTAAAGCACTTTAACATTACAGGCACCATTCACACACATATCCATACACTGGTGGCAGAGGCTACCATACAAGGTGCAATCTTGCCCAAGGACACTAGGACACGTAGACCACAGGGGCCAGGAATCAAACCACCGACCCTATCGATTGGTAGACATTAGACACACCCCACGGATGAAGAAAGAGAAACAGACTGGAGAGACCGGAGATGTTACATTGCAGCAAGCTTAAAACATTTCGAGCATCAGTGATGTAACTTTCTGAATCAATGCTTTTGTTCCCAGAAATAGCCTGGTCCCAAATAGTTAGCCGTTGGCGCGTATACTCTAGCATTGATAGGGGATGCAACTACGTCATGGCAGGTATATTGCTCAGCACCCAAGGAAGCGCAGTGTTGAGTGCTATGTTGTTTGGATGAGCGTCATCGGCCCGTTCCGAACAGGCATGTTTTGAACGGGAACTGCACTGGTGAGTGCAATGCTGTCTGACAGATGACACTGAAGCTTGAGATGTCAAGAGTAGCACATTATAAATAAGACAAAAAAGAATCTTTTCCTGGCTGGACATGGTGCCAGAATCCTCAGAATGCTGAATCTAAGTACGACGCATCTGTTTTATCTTGTAATTTGATGTCAGTAAAGTGCACACACTGTGTTCCTGTGGATTTTTCAGTGTAATTTTCTGTGGTTAGAGTTTTGCCACAAGCAACCAAGCTTGACAACAGAATTGAATTCGGGGAGAGAAAGAATGACTCTGGTCTTTGTTGCGGTGTCATCGTGAAGCTTGACAGGACGGCTGGATTCTTCCATTAAAATATTGCCTGGTGCAACTTCAACACTTTTTAGAATCGCCACACTCTACTTATGAATTCAGCCAGCATGTAGTATGATAGAAATATCAGCTTTTAAAATGAATCACTCTGCTCACTGCCTCCCTCCAAGAGTGTGTAAGTCGAAGAAATCTGTAAAAACACATCCGTAAAAGTTGAAACTTTGCGGAAATGAGAGCTACTTCCTATCTATTCCTGCTGAATTTATTATATATATATATTTTTTAGTTTATTATAAACTCTGAAAAAGGTCTACTTAGTTCAATTGTCCAAATCTGCTATGGAGTTTGGTGTGAAACAGAACAGCATGAAAAGAGATGAGCTGATTGATAAATGGGATTTGTTCATTAATGTAATGTGTGCAATCTGTTAACATTTAACACTTAACCCTTTTATCAAATAGCAGCACGCTGTCTGTCTGTCTGTCTGTCTGTGTGTGTGTGTGTGTGTGTGTGTGTGTGTATATGCCTGTTTGTGCACTATGCATGTGTTTGTGTGTGCATATGTGAGGACGAGGGAGAATGACTCAGACAGCCGGATGAATCACTTTAGGCAGACACACTATCATGCTCTCTCTATCTCTCTCACACACACACACACACACACACAGTGGGGTGTCAAGGTTAGCCTGCAGGGAGGATAGCACGTAACTCATCCACCTGATTTAGCCCAGTTAACCCTCCACTGACACACACACACACACACACACACACACACACAGCCTTCGTTTACAGACTGTAATAAGTAACGTAATGTGATGGTGTAAACAGTGACGTAAGAAGCCAAAGGTTCAGCACCTCACAGGTCATACAGGAAGTTAAAGTTAACCATCCATTAAGGCCCGAGTTATGGAGGACTTAGTGGACTTACATATGGATGAGTGAGTGAGTGAGTGTGTGTGTGTGTGTGTGTGTGTGTGTGTGTGTGTGTGTGTGTGTGTGTGTGTGTGTGTGTGTGTGTGTGTGTGTGTGTGTGTGTGTGTGTGTTTTATGCAAACTACAGGTCAGCCATGTGTCAGTGTCTGTGTGTCCTGAGTTTGTTGAAATGCCATAAAAGGTCAGCTGTAGCCCAGATCCAAGTTTGTGCTCAGAGAGCAAATCATGATATGCATACACTTCTAACACAGACACACACAATGTGTATGAGATCCAGACTACACACAGACAGTGGACCTTTGATTTGCATACATATACATACAGACATTAATATGCCAGAGGCGTTTAATATTTGTGATATCACACTTGTTACCCGACTGCTCTCTGCTTTGTCATGACACACCGATGCACAATGAGGAGGTGGAGGAGATGCAAAAATGGCAAAAAAAAACCCTGATCTGAACCTTATTTGGAATTAGGAATAAAACTAAAGGCTAAAAAAAAAAAAGAAGAAGCTCATAGCATTGCAGGTGGCTTAGGTTCAGAATGTCAGCTTGATCCCGTAAATCATTTACCTGCTTCTTTATTTGGTGAAACAACTCTGTTCTCATGTAGCTCCAGTCTAAAGCGTGATTTATGGTTCTGCGGAGGCATGTGTGTGTGTGTGTGTGTGTGTGTGTGTGTGTGTGTGTGTGTGTGTGTGTGGTAGAGCGAGTGAGAAAGTGAGGGCGTTTAGCTTTGGAGCGATTACCGACTCTAGAGTCCTAGTGAGAGAAACAAAGTGTCTCCCCGGTGCTTTCTGACCACGATGGGAAATCTGTAGCAGAAAAAAGTTAACCCTCTCCTTGATTTCATGTTGTTTATAGAGAGGGAGAACCCGGAAATGAGTCGGGGGAAATGCAACGCTACCAAGCCACAGCCGAGCGACGTGCGTTTCCGCGACGTGCGCGTAGTTACATTATTCGAGAGGTGTACGTCAGGCTACGTCATAGGGTCCGGGTCTCCACGTACCTACGTACGTAGCCACGGTGTTGATTTAACGCAGAAGCATAAATCACGCTAAACACTGGACGTTTTTTTTAACCGCACTTGAAGGATTACACTTCTGTCCCCGCTATATTTTTGCGACTACTGCAACATTTTGAAGAAGTCGGCTCCCTTCACACCGTGGTCTTTGTGAATAACTGTTACCGATGGTCCCGGGAGAGACTAAATAGTCATGTGGCACCTCTGGAACACATGGAGCATGGAGCTTTAATGGGAGGGTGAAACACACATTGAGGTTTCATACTTCTCCGTCCACTAAACCAATCAGTCGTTAGTGAAGCAACAAGAATCCCTCCCTGGCTTCCAACCACTGTTAATTATGGTTGAAGGGTTGTCTCTGTGGCGGGGACTGAGTTATCTATCCCGCTGTAAACTATGTGGTCAATTAAAGAAATTCTACCACCCTTGGTCCAATAAATCTTTTCATCATCCCATCATACTCTAAAATGCAAAATGGGGGACATCATTGTGGCTTTAAAGATTAGCATGCATACCATTTAACCACAGCGCACCCATTTGGAATCTGACTGAGGACCTTTTGTTGCACGTCAGCTTCGTCCAACTCTCCCAGTGTGTCCCGTCTGCTTCTCTACTGTGTATTATCCAATAAAGGCAAGAATGATAGAAACATACCAATTGTTAAAAGCTGGAAACAAAGCTTACAAGCATGCCGGAAGACTACATTATTAACGCAAGACGAGTGTCGAGTTCGCCACTGGACACTGATTGTATGTGTGTTTTTCACTCTCATACAGTACAATCCTTTTCAGCACCAATAACGCGAGGGCGTTACTGATGTAATCAAAACAATTATAGCCTCAAAACGTACATGAACACTAAATCATAGGTTTCTCTGTCATAGGCATTCAAACCCATAAGCCCCAAAGGGCTCCCTCAATCATTTTGCGAGTGAAAAAAATGTCTTCGACCAAATAAATCAGAGTACAGCTGCCAGTGGAGCGACTTTGTTTCAGCAGGCAGGCGCCTTGGTGCAATTACAGCGCGGACCTTTAACTAAGGACCTTGTCTGGAAGAATAATGTAACGGAGCCGGATGTGATGGATGGAGAGACAGACGAAAGCAGGGTGTGGTCACGGCAGAGGTTGTCAGGATGTGAGGGCAAGGTGACATCAAAATTATGCAGAAAGACAGATTAAAAGGAGAGTAGGGTGTGTGCGTATAGGGCCGTTTTTTTTTTGGGATGTAAAATATTCATGATGCGCCTTAATGATTGAGTGACGAGCGGAGGACTTCACATTACCCCTCATCATCTGTATTCCCCTTCGGTGTCCAAGGATACAAACATGAGAGGGATGAGAGCAGGAAGGACAAAGAGGCGGGGGTCAAATTTAAACTCCCCCCGCCGTCATCTCACTGACACTCCTTCATCTGGAGTATCCTTCTCTATGAGCCTCATTTAAACTGATTCCAGCCTCCTCTGACCAGATGAGTGTTGAGCAGCTCAGACAGTTAGGAGGGGTAATAATAATACTTTGCATTAAAATGCAGAAGGCGTCCTCTTAGCGATGACAATCAGCGTGCTGGTTTACCAACAAGTGCTCGATTTGACTTTCATTGAGATAATTTCAGCAGTTCAACATCCCCGGCTGCCCCGATTCTTGCTTTTATCAACTGCCAAGAAATACATTTCTACTTTTAATCTTTCCTATCAGATAATTGCACTGGTCCCAAGAATCTAATTAATCTGAAAAAGTTGCCTTTGCAGCACGGCTTGAAAACTCCGCACAGCGCTACTAGTTATGAGCTTATCCAATTCATTATTTCCGTAACAACGCTGATTGAAAATAATCCAATTTAATGCAATCAATCCCAATGAGAAATAAGGAGGGACAAATACAGAATTTTAAGTATGACGAGAGAGCCTGGTCGAGGTACAGGAGAGGATCATTTGGGAGCCAACGATGGCGCTTTGTAGATCAGCTTAGCGAGGCGAATGCCAAAAAACTGATTCTGACGTTACTCATAGAGAGCTTTTAACAAAAAAGGTTTATCACAAAGTGCTTTTGAAAGCAACAGTGGACAAGAATACAAAATGACAACACAAATCACAATCACAAAAGAAAGATATGAGCAGGGTGTGCTGTTGATTAATGACACTTATTGTTGAACAACTGTTACAATAAACTGCTCTGGACAAAAATCTGAAATACAGATAAACATCTTACAAAGAGCAGGAGTGGGAGTTTACAGCTGGGACTTTACAGCTGGGAGTCCAACGTGTGTTGTGAGGCAGCGATGTGTAATATGCAACAAACTCTGGGGACACACACACATCCACACAAAATATGCATACAGGCACATCCAGACCCACAGAGGAAGAGACGAACAGGATAAAATGCACACACACACACACACACACACGCACGCACGCACGCACGCACGCACGCACACAAGCACACACACGCACACGCGCGCGCACACACACACACACACAGAGTGAAATCAGAGTGGAATCACAGCCAACCTGAGCCTATAGGCTTATCTTCACCATGCGTCGATAAAACACACACACACACACACACACACACACACACACACACACACACACACACACACACAAACAAACAAACAAACACACTCAAACACACTCACTCAGAGATTTGCCGATTGGTGAAATCAAGCTGGCTTTCTGACTATAAGCCCCGAAAATTAGATAGCTTGCCGCTATTGCGCCCTATTGAGGGATCACACACAAAAACACACTAACACATACGTGTACGCATACACACACACACAGATTATAAAGACACCTAAATCTTCTCTTTCTCTTGTCCCTGGCTCACCGCACTCCTGGCATGTGCTACTGCAGACTTGATTACATTCATATGTCAGTGTGTGTGTGTGTGTGTGTGTGTGTGTGTGTGTGTGTGTGTGTGTGTGTGTGTGTGTGTGTGTGTTTGTGTGTGTGTGTGGCCTGATCCTCCGGATTTCCAGAATAACTGTTGCAATCTGTTGCATGGATGGATGGATGGATGGATGGAAACTACAGGAAAAACTAATTACAGAACAGAAGGTCCTTGGGCTAAGAAACACACACACACACACACACACTCACACACACACACACACACACACACACACACACTCCATAAACATAAACAGCCGCGTGAGTGGACAATCATCACGATGCAGTCACCTCTACTGTCGTAAAAGGTGAAATACAATTGGTCACTTCATAAAAGTCAAGGATTCTCCCTGAAAAACAGACAACATGGCTGGAGACCCATAATATACTGTAACACACACACACACACACACACACACACACGCAATAAAAACGTGCCTTTGTGCAGATTAGAACCATCTAATAAATCTGATTTGACCATATCTTTTTACTGCAGAGACATTTTCTGCCACAAACACTTCCTCGAGGCTTTTTCTGCGGACGGCGAGCTGTATCAAAGAGACAGAACGTTGGTGGCGAATAAACAACACAATAAACGAGACAGCCTGACACTCTTTTTGAATTTACATCTCGGTTGGATTCATCATCAACCCGGCACGGTCAGTGGACTCACAGCACGGTTCCAGGCTATAAAACGACATAAAACTTTTTTTGAGAATACACAACTTAAATATGTCAAAATGGTTAAAGACTAACTGCTCAGTGAAACCCAAGTGCATACTGTATAGCAAGTAAATATGATAATGATACTGCATACATTTCATTTATTTTATTTTTTTTACCCCCAACGTCAATCGGGAGGCTATAAGTAGGTTACAGTTATGCTAACTGTGGCAGAGTGTATAATAAAGTGTGTACAGTATGTTCAGATTGCTCATGAACCGAGGGGTCAACAGCTCATTAAAACGACTACAACTGAGTAAACAGCTAAGGGTGAAATGTTCTCATCTCAGAACATAGTGAAAAATGCCAATAACAAGCTCTCAGAGTCCAAAATAAAGTATCTACTTACTTACTCTGTCCAACTAACAGCCCAAAATACACATATATTCAATTTACAAGTATATTAAACAGTAAATCCCTAAATTTGAAAGGCTGAAACCAGAAGGCATTTGTTTCATCACTGACTAAAATGATAAATCAGTGATCAGATTCATTGGAGATTTTTCTGTCGATCTACTAGTGTGTTAATCCAGTGGTTCCCAACCTTTTTTCCTTGGCGCCCCCCCTACTCATGTCTAAGAAAAGCTGAGCCCCCACCCAAAACCGAAGTTGAGGTAACTCTCGAGATAGAGCCTCTCTTTCTTTTTTGATACAGAGCTGTTATCAGCACTGTTTCTCCGCCATGTTTCATTCATAAAATAGTGATGCCGTGGCGGCAGGAAAATTGAGGATACAACAAAATATATAGTTTTCATACAGACTTTTGTATAAATTGATATTCTAGTGTATTATAATTTGTTTAACATGTGCAAAACATTTTTTTTTACCTCAACCTCAAACCAGATAAAGACTCGCGCCCCCCCTGTGATCTTTGCCGCCCCCCCTGGGGGTGCCCGGACCCCAGGTTGGGAACCACTGTGTTAATCAACTAGTCATGTCACGCTACTGAGTAATCAAACAAGTTGGCATGGCATGATGTCTCCATGCATGATTGCACCATATTGGAGGCACATGACACATTTCATTTTCTGTTTCCTATATTACTTTGAAAAACAAAGTGAAGAACAAGGTCCAATTAAAGGATATTTGTCCGCTTTCAGAATTTATGCTACTAGTACAGAGCCCGTTGAAAATGTTTGAAACGGGCCGATTGCTTGGCTTGTGGTATTGCTGTTTGTAGCATTCTCCAGAACCAAACTGTACCCCCAAAATGACTTACAGAAGGACCCCAAACCACTTCATATGCAACTCCACTGTATAGCTTACCACTGACTTACAGTGAACTTCTACGTCAGAGGAAGACATTGTGCTACTACATTTAACTGACAGAGAACATTGCAGATTCAAAATGTAATCACAAAATGTGGAGTAATCAGACAGTCGCCTCATGGACTCATAGCAGCGTGCTACCCATCCGGCCCCTTATGGGAGCCAATCAGCAAAAAGCTGCACTAATCAACCAGCAGAACCGGACCGAGTACAGAGACGGGCTCACATTCGACTCACAGCCGGCACCGTACTGTGAGTGTGTGTGTGTGTGTGTGTGTGTGCAGAGAGAGAGAGAGCGAGACAGAGGGGGAGAAAAGGTGGAAGTCAATGCGAATAAAGGGAGTTTTTGTTCAACTACATTTTAGTGTTGTCATCTATCGCCACAGTCAGCGTTCAATGACGCAGGTGTTGTCTCGTCATTATTATCGTTAACAAATGTAACACTTCAAATCCAAAATCCAAACCCCAAGTTCACGGGGTAGCCAGGAAACCAAGTGTGAAGTAGATTGGATGAACGGTTCATGAAATATTTCACATACCGCACGCACGCACATTAATGTTATTTTATTTTTTTCTTCACAACCAGCTGGCTCATTTTCAGATTGATATACTTGTAGCTTTTGTGCAGCACACAATGGGACATGACATGCTTGCTGTTTGTTTACATTAGAGCGAGTCGGGCCCGTTTCTGTAAATCTGTGCCAAATGTGTGTCATTACCTCAGGAGAAGCATGGGAGTGTCTAGACTGCAGCCTGAGCTGTGCCTAAACTCATGTGAATACCCCTAAATGTGGTTGGTGGGAATCCAATTCCTCCGGGTGCATCGAACTTGCATCTTTTCTAAAGCTGTGAGCTGTATTTAGACATCCACAGATACAGACAGGAAAGGATTGGAATCCAATTTCACTTAATAATCCACCTATGGGAGTAGTCCTGGGAAATCAGGTTTTAATCCCTCTTGGTTGTGTGTTGTGGCTTAGAGCCCCACGAAGTCAAGATCTAATCTGGAGTTGTCTGTGTGTTTGCGCTAAAGCTCTCACACTCGATGTAACAGGTAACAGCACCCAGTACTGTTGGCAACCACTTACTATGGACTATTGCACTGTCAGAGGTGTAACTGTATAACTTGACATAACAGCATCTTCATTACTAGAGATGTTCCGATACCGATACCAGTATCGGAATAGCATCCGATACTACCTAGAATGCTGGTATCGGTATCTGCAAGTATTGGGGTTTATGCACCGATCCGATACTTTAAAGTAGTTTATGTATGCTCTTTTTCTCTTATGTCAAATGCCATAAAACAATGATAGCAATCATATCACATCTGTTAAAACATAATAAAAATATATGTATTTACTAACACTGGTATGGGATCGGTAGTCGGTATCGGCCGATACTTAAGTTCAGGTATGGGAATCGGTATCGGGAAGGAGAAATAGGTATCGGATCATCTCGGTTTATTACTTCTTATAAAGCAGCATATTTACACTATTTTATTAATAAAACCTTTGGTATAAACTGAATATATAATACATTGGTAGCAAAAGCTTGGCAGTATTTGATGTGCTGCTGAAACAAAGCTTAACTTATTGTTAATCAACAATTATGGCAATTGGATAAGCACTGAAGTAATTTCTTAAGCAAAGAAATCACAAAGGTTTTCTGGTTCCAGCTTCTCAAGTTTGAGGATTTGTGGTTTGTGTCTGTTTTATATCATTATAAATCAAAACCTTTGGGTTTAAATGGGACAAAACAAGCAATTTCAAAACATCAATTTGGGCTCAGAGAACCTGCGATGGCCATTTTATAGAGAAACCAAATCGATATATAAACTGACACGTTAATAAATGAGCTGCAGCACCGATTCGATGCACTGTGTTGTTTCTCCAGTGTAGGTACATTTTGTAATTTGCTATGCTGTCTCCTCTGAATGCTGGATTTGCAGGGTTGGAGTGTGCCTGTGTCCTGCTGAGGATAGGTACTGTGCTGTGCTATGCGTTTCTCTGCTCTCTGCTCTCTGTCCCCAGCGCTGCCTCTATCCCATCTTCTACACATATGTGTCTGTTTTGTGATGCATGTTGGGAGATGGGACCCTGTTCAATCACAACATCATTGTGCTGATCTGCTGGGCAGCAGCGGCATGTTCTTCTCAGGGATTAAACTGAACCAGAGACAATCACACACACCCTGTTCATTCTGGCCTCTTTCCCTTTGCTCTGCCTTTCTGTTTTCTTTCTCTGTCTCTACGTCTGACTGTGTCTCTTTAAGACCTATTCCTCCGTCTGTATCTTCATGTGTCTGTGCCAGTTCATCAGATAACCATTCAGTCAGTAAGTCTGTCTCCCAGACAGAATGTGCATTATAGCATTTCTTCCTCCATCACGATGCTGCTGCCTCTCCCTCTACTCATCTATAATGCTTCCAATTTCACACTTTTACTGTCAAGAACATGCACTTAATTACATCGCCAGCAAGTTCACACACACGCGCACACACACACACACACACACACACACACACACACACACACACACCATTGATTAGTCCAGCACTCGCCAATCAAATCGGCTCCCTGAGGAACAAGGACTGACATAAGGAGGTGGGACTTGAACCCTAATTCCAAGCATCTGGATTTCCCAAATGTAGAACGTACGTTGCATGGAGTTTTGGTCACCAAGGCAACATCTCCAACCCATCAGTCCAACCACATAATAAAATATGCCGATGACACTACAGTAATTGGTTGTATTTCCGACGGGGACGAGACAGCGTACAGAGCAGAGGTAAAGGATCTGTCGTGCTGGTGCAAGGATCATAACCTGACAAAAGAACTAATTCTGGATTTCAGGAAGCATAGACAGGATTACACCCCCCTCCTTATAAATGGAGAGCGGGTGGAAATTGTCACCACCTTCAGGTTTCTGGGCTCTTTTAACCACTCTTGGACTCACAACATCAGGGCACTGATTAAGAAAGCTCAGCAGCGGTTACACTTCCTGCGTGTGCTCAGGAAGAACAATCTTGATATGAAGCTACTGCTGGCTTTTTACCAATCCTCTGTGGTGAGCGTACTAACGTACTGCTTGAGTGTTTGGTACGCAGGCTCCACAGCGGCGGACAGGAAGGCGGTGCAGAGAGTTATAAACACTGCACAAAAAATCATCGGCTGTCCACTGCCCAGCATGGAAAACATTGCTATCTCCTGCTGCCTTAGGAAAACCAAGGCCATCACCACAGACCCCTCACACCCTGCCTACCCCCTGTTTGATCTGTTGCCCTCGGGGAGACGCTATAGGTCATTCAAATCTCACACCAGCAGGCTGACAAACAGCTTTTATCCCTAGGCCATACGGACTGCCAATATTCATGGTCACTCACTTTGTCCATGACATTCATGGGTACTCTGTCATAAGCGCTCACTCCACACTTTAATAATTACAGACATATTTTTTATCTTTTGGATTTTATGGATATTTATATTTAAATACATACGCAAATAATATATATTTTTTATTATGTTAGTAGATACTATTTTTTTTTTTTTTTTAAACATTTGTTTATTGATTTTTCAGTGACATAACAAAATCAAAAAGGTAACATTTCGGGAATCAAAACAGTGTCAAGTACAACAAGTAGAAAAATAAAAATAATAATAAAAAAAAAAAAAAAACCAAGAACAAATACACAGAACAAAACAAAAACCAAAATGGTCACCCACTGCTAAATAAAAGCCCAATATATTCACTTACACAGAGATAAACAAAAAACATCCCAGCATACTACAAATTCACACAGGAAAAACTCACAATAAATAGACAATCAGGGTGGTTACTCTGGAATAGCTGTAAAAATCAATCCCTCAACATGTGCAAAAAATGGACCCCAAGTTTTATTAAACTTTGCAAGAGAACCATGTATCGAGCACCTAACTTTCTCCAACTTCACAAACTGAAGGATGTCCCTGATCCAAGATGAGTGAGAAGGTGGCGTAGGAGATTTCCACCTCAATAAAATCAAACGTCTAGCCAATAAGGAGACAAAGGCTACAAAATCAGACTTATATTTAGGAAGCTGCAAAGTAGGAGGTAAAACCCCAAACAAAGCGGTACATGCTGTTGGATCAAATGGAACCCCTGTACAAACAGAAATAGAATTAAATATCTGTGTCCAAAAATTAAGTAGTGAAGGGCAAGACCAAAACATATGGACATGGGTAGCTGGAGCCTGTTGACATCTAATGGGATCGACATCATTATAGATTTTGGAAAGCCTAACTCGAGTGAGATGGGCGCGATGTAGAATTTTGCACTGTGTCAGACCATGTCTAGCACAAATAGACGAGCAGTGAACCCGACGCAAAATGGCATCCCACAGCTCCTCCGAGATCCCCTCCCCTAGATCCTCCTCCCATTGGGTTTTAATTTTATGCTGCGGGGTAAGCTGCAAAGAATAAATAAGATTGTATAAACGTGATATAGCACCCTTAATGGTAGGCATTGGGGTTAAAAAGGAGTCAATTAGAGCGGCTTCTGGGAGAATTGGGAAATTGGGGCTAAGATTGCAGATGAAACTACGAACTTGAAGATATCTAAAAAAATGCTGTCTAGGCAAATGGAATTTCTCAGAGAGTTGCTGGAAATGCAAATGTACCAGCAATATACAAGTCCCTAAATGTCTTGATGCCGTAGTCAGACCACAAAGAAAAAGCCCCATCAATTAAGGAAGGATGAAAAAAAGTTAGCTGATAAAGGTGCTAGGAAAGAGAAGGTCTGTAGACCAAAGTAGCGTCGAAATTGCTTCCAGATTTTAAAAGTGGATTTAACTAAGATATTATTGCAAAAAAGGGAGAGAGAAAAGCTAAGAGGAGCGTGGATGAGAGCAGTCAACAAAGCAGGTTTGGCAGAAAACCTCTCCATACTCAACCATGTAGGAGGAACTGGTGCCCCCTCCAGAGAAATCCAAAGCTGAATTACTCTAAGGATGGAAGCCCAGTAATAAAACCTCAAGTTAGGAAGGGCCAAGCCCCCGAGGGACTTAGGTCTCTGCAACAGCTCCTTTCGCAAACGAGGGTAGATACTATTTTAAATGAGAGCATATTGCTATTGTTTCTTGTCCTTGTCTGGACATACAGTATGTTGTTCCTTGTTTTTCTTGTTGTTTGTTTTTATTTTTTGTGTGGTGCAAGGGTGGCCCTGTGAGAGCACCCTAAATTTCGTTGTACCTTCACAGTGCAATGACAATAAAGGCTATTCTATTCTATTCTATCAAGGGTGTCGTGGCAACAATATGTCAGCTGTAGCACTGAGTAACAGCTGTTCATTTGCAGCCACATCTGGCAGCATCTCTTCCCAGTCCACGCACACACATAGACATATGCACTTGCATAAAGCACAGGGAGGGTCTCGGGAGAAGGGAAGGGTGTTAGTGTGTGTGCTCATCATTCATATATATGTGTGTGTGTTTGATTGTGTTTATGCATGTGAGAAAGCATCGGGCATGAGTCACATGGCAACATACAGTATGTGTGCTTTCACCCTCCAGCCTGACCTGATGTCTCATTTGCTGTACAGTGAGCAGCACAGTGCGTCAATTTCATTTTCAGAAGTATATCTCCCGTTTTATTGTTTTACCCTCCTCCCACCCCTCATGAAAACATATAATTATGTAAAACATCCATTTACACACTTGGTTGGCGGTACGCTGCAGAAAGCCAAGAGAACGATGAAGCATGTTTGCATTCGGAGAGTAGCAGCTGAGAGATAAGTGAGTCTGAGCAAACCAACTCCAGTCAAACACTGTGTACGAGGACCTGCTGCCAGACTTAAGCACTAGAATCAATAGTGCACAGCTGCATGGTGCACTCCAATACAAAACACACTCCATAATATCTTGAGGCTGGAAAAACACCTGCTGGCTGGACAGGTTTCTCATATACTCCTTATATAGTGCACATATACATATATCTGTTGACCTCATTTTCTCTCTAACTTTTTGTTCCTTATGTCAACTTATGATTTAAGTTTGTTGTTACTTTTACTGACAGTGTGCGGTACTTTTACGGTCTCCTGAATGCCTTTTCTTTTCTCCCCATTTCCCTTATTTATGTTTCATTGCATCGCCTCTCATTTATGTACCTTTTCTCATTGAATGTCCTCATCGCTTATCTTCAGTCTTCTCTACCTTCTGTCTGCACCCGTCTGCTGTTCTCATTTGCTCATGTTTCCATCATCTCACTCTTATTTACTTACTCTCATCCCTTCCATTATTTTTTACAATATCCCATCCTCTCTCACACCCACACACATTGTATTATCCTCCGTTGCATTTTGGATACTCATATTAGGGCTGTATATTGGCAAAAATCTGGCGATACGATACATGGGTCACGTTTCTATATATTGCAATATATTTCATTACTGTGCGATATATTGGGATTTTTTTTAAGTATAATTTTTAGAAAAAATAATATTTAAATTAATGTGCATAAAAGTCAAAGAAGTTTAATTTAGATAAACAATTCAGTACACAGACAATCCAACTGCCAGTTTGGGATTGTGGATCACATCTTCTTAGTGAGCACATTTTGATATGCTAAAGTAGGCCAAAGTTTAGCCATAGCTACATTGTTAGCTTCTAGCAAACAGTCAGGCGCTGCTAGGCACTGTTAGGCAAGGACACTAGTGGTGCGTCTCAGCATAGCCATCTAGCGGTAGGGGGTTTAAACTTAACATAAACATGAACCACTGTCTTACATGAATATTTTAATATATTTCCGCATCCTCACAACTGACTGAGCTATGTCCACTTTAGTTAATGTTGTTGCCTGTCCAGGTTTCCTTTCTTGCATGGTACATGTGCAGTTTACAGTAATAAACGGTGGCAGAGATACCACTTCAAACTCAGTAATTTTGGGCCCTTGATTTCAGACAAAGGAGGTTTCTATTTTCAACTGTCACTGTCAGATTTGATTAGCTGAAGTAAGCTAGCTACTTTTTAATGTTTCCAGCTGACTCCTTACCTAGTAGCCACACATGCTAATGATTGTGGCTTACATTAAAGCATGCAAACAAGCTGGTTACTCAATCCCTTAAACCCTTTGGTTTTTTTAATCTTCCATTAGATATTCTCTTTCCTTCTCCCACTTTTTCACCCTCTTATAACATTAAATACCCTGTGATGTGCAACTTATTGGACACGTTTTCATCTTCTCTCACACATTGCCTCATCTTTGTCATCTCTCATGTTCTCATGTCATTCCATCGCTCTTCTCTCCTCATCTGCCACCTCCCATCTTCTCCCTCCCTAACATCATCATCCTATCCCCAGTTTCCAAATTCTCTTCTTCTGTCACCCCCCGCCTGTCACCCCCGCCCTCCCTCCTGTCCCTCCATCATGTATCTGCCTTTCTTCTGTTCCTCATCCTCTCCTGCTGCTGCACTCTCTCATCTTTCTCTGTCTTTCATCTCACTTTCCCTCTCCCCGGCGCGTCACTCTACTGCTCGAAGACAAAAGACAGAGAAGGGAAGCTTATGATGATGTGTGTGTGTCCATTTCCATATCGTTCCTCTTCATTCAAGTTTTTTCAAAAGAGATAATTTGGGATCATTTCCAAAAATGGGATATCCGCCTCTTTTCAAGTGCCTACCCTCAAACTAACTAAATGATGAATAGCTCAAAAAAAAGGAGCAAATTAAATGAGTGTTTTTTTCATGATAGTACGTCACGTGAGCTCTTGAGTTGACCGATTTATGACAATGTTAAAGCATAGATGCTCTGTGCTTAATGCTAATGAGAATGCTATTTTGCGCTATTTTGGTTTAGCCAAGTCTTTTTTTTCTGTGTGTGGGAGTCATTTATTGCAGCTCAAGGGTTATGTGCAGTAAAATAATGGTGGAGTCAACAACAATAATGTTGTTAGACCTTTGTGATAACTTTTTATATAACATATGATGGCTTGTGAGGGCGGCGCATGAGCTTAGTGTCAGAAAGGATTATCTCAAAACATGCTAAGCAGCTGACAACCAAACACACACACACACACACACTAAAGAAAAACTTCCAAATTAAACTACAAGGTCACACAGCAACAACAATCAAGCCAATCCACTCACTCACAATCACAGACTGGGGAGGATTCAAAAAGCTTGAGGCGTATTTAGAGGTTTAAAGACAAACCATATACTCTCAATTATATTGAGACATCTGCCCCCGTTCCTTTAAAATGGTAAATGTCAATCATACAAGAAAAATGCACAAAATGCGAACCAGATCATTAAATCTAATTGCAAGATTTTCTTTCACTCATCTTGAACATGAGCGGTAAACATCAGGTCTTGGTGTCAGCCCCTCCAAAGCGAAGAGCAAACACTCTCTTCTTCTTGTAGCTGGCTGTTCGCACCAGTCATCAACAGTCAGAGAGAGAGAGAGGAATCAAACATAGGAGAGGGAAAGATACAAATTAGTAAAAAATATTAGATACCGATACCAATACCGGTTCCTTTTTCCCTTTTTTCTATTATGAAGTGACAGTGGATAGACTTGAAAGGGGGAGAGAGAGATGGGGGATGACACGCAACAAAGGGCAGCAGGTTGGATTCGCACCCGTGCCGCTGCAGGACTCAGCCAACATGGGGCAAACGCTCCCACCGGGTGAGCTAGAGATCGCCCCACTCCGGTGGATTTCTGAGGACTATGGTTAACTGCTCCTCAGATCTCTGCAGGGTAAATCCAGACAGCTAGCTAGACTATCTGTCCAATCAGAGTTTTCTGTTGCATAACTAAGACAACCTTTGAACGTACGCATGTTCCACCTAAACAAGTTCCTTCCCGAGGCTATTTTGCAGCTTAGCCAAGACGATTGTGATTGGTTTAAAGAAATGCCAATAAACCAGAGCACGTTTTTCTCCCATCCTGAAATGCTGTGTGGCCTAGCCAGACCCTCCTTTGGAGGAAGGTCTGACAAAGCGAGATTATTTAATACTCAATACTTTTAAAGGCAATTCGGACGGTGCCTAAAAAGTATTGAATTCGGTACCCAGCCCTAGAAAGCTAGCCTCGTGAGACCGTCCTGATCTCGCGAGCTCCAGTTTTCCACTCGCAGATCAGTCTGGCATCTTGAGATAGAGAAAGTTTGGAGCCGTTAGCCAAACGACCGGGCCAATCAGCGTTGGTTTTGAGGCGGGTTAGGTGGTGATAGACAGATGGTTTATCCAATCAGCTAACCAGTATTTTCAGACAGCGGTCCGGGAACCTGAAATGGTGTCTTTTATTCCTAAATTCTCGTTACGCAAACGGCAAATATCCTTTACCGACATGTTGCTTGCTTGCTGAGCTAACGAGCTATGCTTTGCCTGCAGCAGCAAGGGCGGGCTTGTGGTTGTATTTTCATACGCTTCGTGGATGTGATTGGTTGATTTGGCCCGTCTATCACCAACATAGGTGATAGGCAGATGGTTCATCCAATCAGCTAACCAGTATTCCCGCCCCTTCCCAAAAGTTCTCCAACGGAAAGTTCCCAGATGGATATGCCGAGCAAATGTGAAGCAATCCATCTGGTGGAGTCAGGTTACTAGACAGCTGCCTCAGAAGGTAATGCAGAATGGAACTGCAATACATGTTAGGCAATGGAAATTACTCTCACCATTTGATTCAATTTTTGAAAGGACTCTGTTATTAGGCTATTACTATAACTCATTTCTGGTCCGCTTAGGACGTGTAGAGTGTCAGTAAATAAAGTACATGTACATGTAAGTACATGAGGCAAGTTGAGGGAAAGATGGTACAATGTATGAATGTACGTGTATGTATGAAATCAGTGTACGTGATCATGACAGTTTTATAAAACCGTAGAGCATAAACGCCTTTCAGGGTGTCTACAAAGTCTACAAACTGCGCTGCATGATAATGCAGAAGGTAGCTAAAATAGGTAAGAGAAAGTGCTAATGGTGGAACCACATCACATTCTACATTTGGCAGGTTCGCTGTTTTCTGCTGGCAGACTGTGGTTTGTGTCAAAGCAAAACCAGATTTTTTTTTATCTGAACAGCTTCCTCCTTTACTCTGGAACTGTCAGAATCTGTGGTCAGTGTTTCTAAGAGTAAAGTGATGAAGAGGACGGCAGAAACGATGATGGAATTCATGTTTGTGGTCGCCGGTCTAGACCTGGGTTGTGGTTAACATAAAAAAAAAAATGGTTTTAGTTTTCACATACTTGCGGTGAAATCACACCTTCTAGAACTCCCGTATATCTTCTAATATATGTGCATACCACTGTTTTGTTTTTCACATGGAGGTCAGGACCTCCACAAGGGGCCACAAGATAAATCTGAGAATTAAGAAAATATTTAAGATGGGTAAGCAGAAAAAACATATCTCTGCTAGAAATATATATATACATTAGTTTAACTTACTTTTTTTTTGCTTGTGAATTACTGAAAAGTTAGTCTTGCATTGCCAGACCAATCTCCTCAGCAATGGTCTGGCTGCACAAGTTAACATTTCTGTTATTGGGCAAAAAGAACTCTGGGTTGTTTGTATTTCTTTAAACCAATCACAATCTTCTTGGGCGGCGCTAAAGTCCCGGATGCAGCGATGGTGCCCTTGAAAAGTAGATAGCGGAATTGGACGAGAACACTGCGTGAGAGATGTTCAGGATGGCAGGCTTTATACCCACGCTGTACATACAGTAATTTGGACTACTAAAAAAGGGATCCAATCAAATCTGAAGGAAGTGATTGGTTTTGAGATTATGATTATGAAATCCTGGTTTGATTGGTTTCACTCAGAGATACGTGACAATGCCGAAGATAAAGACTCTCTATCTTTCGTTATACTGTGATTTAAGGGGTCGTGAGCTAAAAATGCTCAGAACCATTGCTGTGCGTGTGCTATTCACAAAGGTGCATGGATGTCTGTGTAGCTGTGTGTGTGTGTTTGTGTGTGTGTGTGTGTTTCACCTGCACAATGAGAGAGTGAGAGGAAATAAAAAAGGTTGAGAAACAAAGAGACAAAGAGAAGGGTGGAGGAGAGCTCAAAAATTGGGTTAGGGAGTGAATGTGTGTGTTTTTATCTTAGCCTGGTTTGTCTCACACAAATTGGCCCTGACCTTCTGTTGAGTGTGTGTGTGTGTGTGTGTGTGTGTGTGTGTGAGACGTATACAGGTTTGACATGGTAATGCCACCAACCCCCTCCTTAATTCCCATCCCACCAACCAAAACTAACCAACCATCTGTGGCGTGTGATTCTATCAGGGTGTGTGTTTGTTTAATGCCCCGCATCACCTCCTGTACTGTTGAAACAACCGAGGTCATCCATCCTCATTTCAACAGGATTTCCTCTTTCACATTTACACACACACACACACACACACACACACACACACAGCTGTAGTGGATACAGGAACATGAGAGAGAAACATTGACACGTAATCTGAATACCCACTCAAACCAATGTCACCCATATGAGAGCATAAAACATGAAAGTGGAAGGTCACGTCTTCATATGAAGTAAATAAGAAAATGTACATGAGGTTGAGTGCTACTCATTTAACAGGAGTTTCAAACCAGCCATCTGATTGGTCAACGCTGTGCCAATAATTCCCATAAAGCCTCCGTAGGTCTGGTTTCTTAGTTGCTATGCCAACTCTTGAGGTAAACAAGGACACATTTTTCCTATATTGTTTCCTCCTTCAGTGTTGCCGACGTCGAGGAATTCACGTGTTCTCAAAGAATATACAGCTCGACGTCAATCTAACTTCCAAAGGACTCTTAAATTAGCTGGAGCGACTTTGGCCAAATGGAGTGCAACTGTGGCTTCAGCCCATCCGTTTCAGCAGCATAGGATTGAAGCTCTGCCCGGATGATCAGCTTGATTCATGTCTAGCTGATGAGGGTTAGGGCCGAGGACTGGCTGTTGTGCGCTGACTGATAAGGAACAGGGAGGTCGGGTGATTTGAGTCCCAAACCTGTTCGATCGAAGCCGTTTATCCACTGGAACACCAGTAGCCTCACGTTTCTTTACAGAGACCATTTCTTAAATACTGGTGTCTTAACACCCTTGATCGTGCGTCCTTTATATTTAAAAAAATAAATACATTTAAAGCCAGAAAATACCTCCCAAACACTGACACATCCATCCCTTCCACAGCTCTGACAGATCGTTGCTCCAGTGTCGCTCCATCTTTCTGCCTATCTACACCCGACATGCTTCAGTCAAGTCCTTCAGTGGTCCGTCTCACGCACGTCTGACGGGACAGATATTCTTCGGTTCTAATCAATACAGCTGTCGACGCTGACAACGTAACTGCAAAGTGTCTTTTCTTTTACCCCATATGTAGAGCAGCACTCCAAACGACAGTTGAGAATGTAATGATTTTTCTACAAATGGCTTGAAATCAACTCCCACGCCCTGCTCAGTTGTCCAGACACCAAGTTCGACTGATCTTTCAGATAAACGGTAGTTTGTAAACCCTCTGGTGTCACTGTTTTTTTTTGTCCCATCCTCTGACCTAACACACCTCTAAACTGCCTTTGAATCCTATACCCTTCTCCTGAGAAAAGAGCAGATAAGGCTTTAACTCTACATTCTATCTGCGAAAGGGTTTCCTAAGTAGTTCCAGAACACCATCGGTACAGTTTAAGTTTTTGTGCCAAAAAGCACACATCTCTTCCAAATTAAGCTGGTCGTGTTTTCGACAAAGTGTGGGTTTACCATGTCTGGAATTTTACAGTGCATTACATCAAAATGAAAATAGCTGCAGGCAGAGTTTCCCCAGAGTTCCCCCAACATTATCTGATGTAATGCTCCTTGCACTCTTTGAGCTCTTCTGTGTGTTACTCACACAAGTTTGGATTTGGATTTGAGAAGGAGAGAAGCACATCCCCTGTGATCACAGTCTATGAAGTGTTAAGTTCTGGGGTTATACTTTAGCTGTAAAACACATTATGCAGTGACCTGGGCATGAAAGAGCCCCGAGGCCACATCTGGCTTGAGAGCTGATGCAATCTTGCCAATGAAGTCACAGCAAATCAAAATCAAAGATTTGCCCCTGGTGATCTTTATAGAAAGCACAACCAACAAACAAGAAATTCTCAAACATCTGCCTATTTGGAAATCAAATATGACTTATTTCAAAGGTATGAAGCAAGATTGTGGGATGGGTCTGTTAGTGCTTCTACAAGAGCTGAGAGCATCATTGGAGTTCTGTAAACATTCATCAGGGGGATGCTGGATGCAGGACATTGAACAAGAAATTTACTTTTTCCTTTAGCAATAAATGAATGTACTATTTCTTCACTTGCAGTTGTTTGCTTAATTTGCGTCTTTCTATTACAGGGAAGGCAAGATATGGTAAGTTAAATTAAACCAGAACAGGACTGTTTTCTTTTTGTGTTATTAATATGCAGTGATTTGTTATTGCTGGGAATGTAATTATTATATGTGCTTGACATTATAAAAGTAAATTTTATTAGAGGGGAGAGCTGTCTGTTGCATAATTGAAGAACAACCATGCTTAACGTGACGAACTGGCTCATCACACTGCTGCAAAGCATCAGGGAACTAAAAAACTAAATCCAAGAGTTTTATGGAAGAAAATCCCTGAACTGACCAATGCCAACTTTTGCAGTTGAGCATATGTCTGCACTCATGAATTAACTAAGCCGTATATTATAAATCAAAGCCATTTTTAAATATTTTTCATGTCCAGGCCAGATAAGGCCAACAATGTCCAGGCCAGATAAGGCTGCAGGCCCTGTATGGGAAGTTTTCCACAATGAATTGAGCATTTGAAACCGTCAGAAAGTAACATGCTTCTGGATCCAATTTCCTTTTACTTCTAATATGGCAAGGCTCAGAATGATGTGCAACTTGAACTTATTGATCGCCAGTTTGATACACTACTGGCGGAGCGCATTAGATCTGTATCTCTGCTGAAATTCTATTAATATTCTCAGAGTGTCGAACTGTCCACAGTTGAAGAGACACGCTCAGGAAGCTTGCTGTCTTTGGATATTATACAAGCAGACAGCCTCAGTGAAGAAACTGAAGAAGATGTTTATCAGATAAACATCTGTCATATAGACACATCGGCAATTACATCTGACCTGTATGCACTTCAGGCTTCATTTCTACTGTAGGTTAAAAAAAATTGTCCAAGTCTGTCGACAGCTTGTTGTAGAAAAGTCTTTGGAATTAATGCATTTCTGTACAAAGTGCTGACTTGTGCACTATTTAAAGCCCAATTACTACTAACTGTAAAAGCCTAATTGTACCCTCTAAGCCTATAGCTGTCATCTATGCTTTTCTATTAACTTGAACACTCAGAATTTACTCATACCCATGCATGAGTTGACAAATGGAAATGGATGTGACAAACACATGGATTTGTCTAAACGCAAAGTGTAATTACATAATATTAGTCTGTCACTTCTTCTCATGGCTCAATAAACTGAGTAAACAGATCTGATGTCTTTTACGGGAAAACAGTTCTATTATACAGTAAATGCAAAAACAGTTTCCAAAGCAAGATTAAGACATCCACCCGGTTTTTAAAAAGGCACTTCATGAATTTTACTCATGATGATGTTGTGGAAAACAGTTGTATGATGTCCTCTGTGACTCTGGAGGGAGGTTTTCAAAGTTAGAAAACACAGCCTTGATGATGTAATCAGGGTTATCATATTTTGGGCTTGGGGGCTTTAAATTTATAACAGAAAACCTTTCAAATTGGAGATGTAGGGTTTGAAGGATGTGAGTGTTTACCAGGCAGAGAGGGTGTAATAAAAGATGCTTTCAAGTTGCATTATGAGAACTGTAGTATCTAAGGTTTGCGGGCGGAACTCTATCTAGGGACTAAAAGTCAGAATATCTTGATTTCTGCTTCTTTGATTTTGACTGTTTCTCTAGCAGCATGGCTCTATATGGATTAGTCCGTTCACTTCCGTGGACTGATCTTACCAGACTGAAATATCTCAACAAATATGGGAGGCATTGCCATGAAATGTGGTACAGATATGGAAGAATCCTACTGACTTTGGTAAACCCCTGCTTTTTCATCTAGCGCCGACAACAGGTTGACATTGTTGGCCTTCAGTAAAAAGTCTCAATAACTATTGGATGGATTGCCATTAAATTTGGCACAGATATCCATGGTGCCCAGGGGATAAATACTCTAGCGCCACTGGAAAGTTTTCACTTATCCAATAAAATATTTCCACATTACTGGATGGCTTGACACCAAATTTGGTACAAACATTCCTGGTTCCCATAAGATGAATTTAAATAACGTTGGTGGTTCCTTGACTTTTTCCGCTGCGGCCTTGATGAGGGTGACATTTGTGAAATATCTCCAAAAATTTGGCACACACATTGATGCTCCCCTCTGGGTGGATTGTAATCACTTTGGTGACCCCTTCTATCTTGCACCATTATCTGGTATTAAAGGAGAATTCCGGTCGATTTCAACACGTAGCTCTGTTGCTTGTAAATTTGGAGTGCTGTCAATAGCGAGAAAAATGAAAACCATCGCTGCTGCCTACACTGTGTTATCCTCCTGCTACAGTTTGCATCCAGGAGGCTGAAACAGGGTAAAATATAAATGTCATTACAAGTGCCTACCTATTGAACACAGTGAATGTGACTGCAGCAGATGTGAAAAAAAATGCTTGAAAGTTGTGCTAATTCATACCTCTGTTTAGTTCCGGTGTTGAGACGGCCGTAAGACGAGTGCTTAGGGACCGTCCACAAACTACAACACCGAAAAGAGATACAACAAAAATATTTATTAATTTAATGATTAAATAAGGTAGTGTCTCCAAACTTACCTCAATTATAAAGTGTCTCCTGCTAGTTGTACTACAGCACTTTTAAAAAATAAGCATATGCCTATTTTATATAATTTATGGCGGTGCAATAGTGCATTGCCGGAGTGTCTCTTTTAGTAATAGATGGGTGTACAATAGTTCAACAGCACAATGTGTGGTATTGGACTTCTTCTACACAACCTGTATTTCTAGCTGACAAAACAATCTCATCACAACCTCCATTCAGTAGCTGTTCTGGAGCTATCGATCCCTAACCCAGCAGATGGAATTGTAGGCGTTCAAAGATCCATTTCTCCGAGCACTTTAAAGACTTCTCGTCCATGTTGGCTTTAAAATCTAACATTATAATTGAAAGTCTATTTTTGACCTTGAAACCCGCAGCAACAGAAAACAACCTCTCCTATAGGTCTATATGTTTTTATTATATGCAAAAGCTAACAATTTTCAACATAGCACCAATGGGAGCAAACAATCAGATAATAATTAAAGCTCTGTTCCCAAATGCCTTTCTTTATTTATGTAACTTTCAGATTTCATTGACACCACAGTCACTGAATCGGTTAAATTGGGGGAGAAAACAATCACAGATCTGTGAGGCTGACTCTGGCTGACTTCATCAGAGACCTCCCCAAACAATACAATCCCAATATTGTATCACAATGCTCAGGCCAACAAACAATAATGGTGCATATTTTCTGTTTCAGCAAGTTCTGTGACTCGATATCACACACTTTACTCTGCATTTCATTTGATTATATCATAACCATAAAGAGCTGAGGCAATATCTCTCAGCACAGAAATCAATTACGCAAATGAAGAAAAAACAAATTCATCTTCTGTGGTTTCAAATTCAAGGTTTCAGGCTTTTGAGTAGAGGGATTATTCTATACGAGGAATCGTGTTGTGGTCTCGTGGTTTGAGCCATCCTGCTTGTTGTTGGCAAATCCTATGCAGGCTGACAGCATAATGACTACTATTACCAAAGGAATACGGACAGGAAAGTGAAACCTATTAGGCTATATTATTGAAGTTAAAAATATTAGCAGTCATCAGACCCTTTTGGCTTCACATGTTCAATGATGCACATGCACCTATACTATTATGAGAAGAATGATTTCAGTGCAGAAATGGAGATCTAATAATGTTGTTGAATGAGCCCTAAGGTGCTATGGTCCCTCGTGCCCTCATTGTAAGGCAGGAAACCATAGATGGTAACTGAAGAAATGTCGTGTTTATAGTCTTTTTCCTTCCTTCCTGCCCCCCACCCAGCAGTGCGCACAAACAAGCATAACCTTTTATGCCCAGGAAATCTCAAACCTCACTAACCATCTCTTCTTTCCCTAAATCTTTTTTTCTTTCCTTGTTTCGTTGTCACCTTCTTGAATCCTTTCTTGCTCTCGCGGACTCCTCTGTTACTGCCTCATATTTGCTCTCTCCCACTTGACACTTTTCAACCTCCTTTGCTCAATCTCACTCCCCCCAATCTCTGGAATTTCATCACTTTGGCTCATTAAGGAAAGTTGTTGATTCCTTTCCCATAACTTTTCTCTGTCTTTTTTACACTCACCACCACCCAGACACCGTGCCCGTACCCTAGCCTCCTTACCCAAGTCCTTCTCTTTATCCTATAATAAGGCAACATCTCATGCATCCACTTTGTTACCTTCGGTGTCTCTATCCCTATCATTCTTTCTTCCATCCACCTTGTCTCTGCTTGTCACGCAGCTTCTTTCTCTTCCTCCTTCCTGCGTGTGCTCACTTACCTACAATCATTTTCTGCATTTTTCTCTCTCCATCTCAGTGACAGGTCATTTCCATAAAATGTACTAGGAAATGACATTTCAATGATGTTTTGCTTCCTTTATTTGACATACTGTATTTGCAGTTGAAACTATATTTTGGTGAGACTGACTTTACAGAGTGGAGAAATAGTTTGCATAACATTTTTGAACTTCAATGGTATTTTACTGGTATTGAACAAACTAAAACCGAAATATTCAACTGATATCTGTAACCAGTTTTTATTGGCTCTACCGTACATTAACAAGTGGTCGCCTAATTAATGTTCACAACCTGGTATAATAAAAAAAAAAAAGAGATAAGCAGCAGCAGATATCCTGTGTTGATCAAATATGTATCTAACATATTGAATAAACAGGTGTAGCCTAATTACCTTATACTTTATTTAACACTACTGTACTTGCTTCAAATACTCAAGAACTTGATGTAAAATAAGGTTGATAACTTGTTGAACTGAAAAAAGTTCACAGTTGGCTCAAGAACGTAGAGAGTGGTGTTTTTTTCTTTAACACACAGCTCCGGGACCCCAAGGGGGTCCTCAGAGTTGCTGCAGGGGGGCCACCAAATTATTGTTTGATAGTTTAAAATAAAAAAATAAAATAGAATCTAACATATTACTTGTAAAGATAAATCTTTTTTTTTTTTTTTTTTATTTACACAACATTGATGATAAGGCTTACGTGCCTATAGGTAGATAGCCATAAGGTAGCCATACATCCAGTTAAGCTTAAGGATTCACTGTGCCACATTCTAACATTAAAACATGATGTATAAATATATGAATGTAAACAATTATTATTTTAATAGCTTAATATTGTATGCACCATAAAAGGGTATGTGTGAAGGCTTTAGGCCACCCTACATGATATTGTAGGCCCAGTGTAATATGCAATTTATATTTTATACTCATATTTTATACAATATATAGTAAGGGGTCCCTGCTCTCTCTCTTTTTCAACTAAGGGGTCCTTGGCCTAAAAAACATTGAAGATCACTGCTTTAACAAACTATCTTTGGCTGATTACAGACACACGGCTTGCAGACAGCACATTGACTAGACAGCCAAGTGATAATTTGGATAATTTGAATTTGCATTAGCCTTTGCTCAATTTACTCCCAGAATTATTTATGGATTAGCAGCTGATATAATCTGCCGCTGGGGCAGTTGTAACTTCAAATAATGGACAGTGTTAGCTCAAACTTTAAAAGTCTGTTTTTTGAATGTTTTGCAATCGTTCTTTGTAGGCATGTATGCAATTCACAATTATTCTCTTTATCGATTAATCTGTGACTTTTTTTTTTCATGGCTAATTCGATTTCCTAAAGCCCAAAGGTCATGTCCTCACATTGCTTTTGTCCAACCAACCTAAAGATACTGAGTGTACTATTAAAGAGAGGAACATACTCACAGTAACTTATATCTTATCAAAACGGTTTTTCTGTTGACCAACTAATTGATTCAAGTGTTTCAGCTCTGGTTCTTTGCTAAAAAACAGATCAAGAGGAATTAAAAACGTCTGATGAGAGATCCGTTAGCCTTGGAGATTAGCAAAATCATAATAGCATTCCTTTAAATTCCAGCCACCAGAAAGCAACGCACTGTCTCAGGGAAAACACTGGTTTTATATTAAATATTAGACCATTTATCCACATATTCTGGTTTGTCATTAAGTAGAATCTGTGGTCCGTGGTATTTCATTACAAGAAAGCCATGGAATATTAGACGGTGTACAGTGTGACAAGGAGAACTGGCTAACAAGGTGAAAAGGGCAGTCATTTTTTATTTCATTGAGACTTCAGCGTGTACTCTGCCTCTCTTCCTCCTTCTGTCACTTCACGTCGTCTCTCATTTTGTCTCTACAGGCTCCGTCGTTCCTCCACATCCTCGCACGCCTTCTCTTTCTCTCCTTCTATCTCGGCAGTCTTTCATTAATAGTGAACTCCCCTGAATCTGCTCTTCAGCTGCTGTAACATTCAGCCCGGTAGATTGGTTTCTCTCCCACTCGCTCGTCTCTCTCCTGACTGTGATCTGTTTTTGTCTTTCATTTCCTCCTGTCTTTTTTCTCTTTGGTCCCGTTTCCATAATACCAACTCTAGCAGTTTCTTTACTGGCATGACGAAGACACTTCACTCTGACAACATATTGTAGGAACCCACCCAGTAGTTTAGTGAAAGTTCACTTACATAGCCTACATTATTTGAAAAAATAAAAGTCACCATTGACTTTTGGTTTTACACAGCTCTCCCGGATGAAAGTCCTGTGTTTGTCTGGCTCTTTATAATACTCCCTACCATTGATGCTCTTTGTACTATAATAATGAAACTGAAAAAACTGTAATATACAGCGGAGTTGCTCTGAGAGTCCAACATTGACACGGATAGGTGATCCAGCTTACCGATGGATCTTAACAGCCTACTAAGTAAAGTAGGTGGAAGAGTAGGGCCCTACCGCCTCATATCTATGGCACTGATAGTCTATATCCACGACGTTTCACTTCCGGGACTGGCCCGTTGCCGCTGGAAATTCCGCCGGATGTCACTCTTTACGGCCGGATGTCCATTACCTTCTGCTTTCTTTGTGTTGTATTTCTAACCTCCGGTGGATTTCTGAGGACTCTGGTTAACTGCTCCTCAGATCTCTGCAGGGTAAATCCAGACAGCTAGCTAGACTATCTGTCCAATCTGAGTTTTCTGTTGCACGACTAAAACTACTTTTGAACGTTGAAAGTTCCTTCGCGGGGCTATTTTGCAGCGTCACCGTGGCTCTGTCCGGTGCTCATCGCCATGACGATTGTGTTTGGTTTAAAGAAATGTCAATAAACCAGAGCACGTTTTTCTCCCATCCCGGAATGCTGTGTGGACTAGCCAGACCCTCCTCCGCGGCGCTGTGGAGGAAGGTCTGGCAAAGCGAGACTATGGCAGTGATAACAACCAATAACGGCCATTCAATTGGCTGATAACTTTCGGTTGGGTGCGGAACCACAACAAGTGTACTAAAGAATAATTTAAAGTTAAACAGAACATGGGCGGTATCTTCTACCTCAGCGCTGTTTCCCTTCATCTATCACAGCAAAAATGCAAGTTGCACGTTTCGGCTTTTGTTGCACCATCATACTCTGTTTACTGTCTGAGTCACCACCATGAAATAATATCCGGAAACACTCCCGTCTTAAAAACGTGACCCTCACATCCATGCCTCTTTATGTAGACTGCTTTGTAAGCCAGCGGTAAATATTTTTAAAATCTGCACTTTAAAAGCCCAAAATAGATTCAATGAAATATCAATTGTCACAACTATTGCAAAATGAGTAGACCGATAAAACCTGGATGCTGTAACTCATCTCAAGGTTCTCTTGAAAGACTGCTGCTTCAAACCTGGCAGTCATCTGAGACAAATCTCCAGTTTGAGGATCAGGTAAGAAAGTTGTACAGTACTATCCGTGCCTGACCAAGACCAAGACCATGTATACCTTGTAAGGCTATTTACATCTGAGGCGGTTAGATTCATCTATCTTGTTTGCAATGCTGCACAAAGACTTACATTGACAATATGTAAGAGACATGTTCAAACTTTTTTCAGACATTGGCATCAATACACTAGACTCTTGTGCATTCTGAAGCAGCCTTCTTAAGGAAAACAACAGCCTTGGTAACAGATTAATTCAACCAGAGTTTCCATTGAACGCTAAAGCAGAGAGGTTCTTAAGTGTCAGGGAGGAATTCTGGGTGGGTTGATGGGCATTCAAAGTGTCCATGGTTGCTGTTCTGTCTCCTACCAACGGTGATCATTTTCTACCCATCAAGACCTGAGATTTGCAAGCAGAGCGATTTCAATTGTTTCTAAAGGCTTAACACGTCTCAGGAGGAGGGCAAGCTTTTTCAATGTTGTCGTTTTAATCACTTCTAAGAATCCTGCTGCGGCTTTATTGTTTAAGGGTAATATTAAAACTACACACTTTCTCATTGAGCATTTAGCCATATTTCGTTCACATGATAGAAAATGTTCTTACATACAAGGTAGATCGTGCACCTGTATTGGTGCCAGGTTTGTCTTTGGCGCCGGATATGATTGAATATTGTCAGCCTGGTCTCACAGAATTCCGTGAAATGATCATGAACTGTGCGAAAATTCTGTGGCCACCACTGAAAACAATCCAAAGTAAAGTCAATGAGAAGCTGACGTAGCATTAAGAGCGACAACGCTAGCGAGTAGTATGAAAACCCGAAAATCTGCGTAGGGAGGTTGGTCGGGGTGGTGGATGGGTCAAACAACAGGACTTTCAGCCAGGAGACCGGGGATTGTGTCCCGCGTGTCACGATTCCTAACCCTAACCGTCCCGTTGTTCTTTTCCTAAACCCAACCTTTTTTTGCCCACGACCTTTTCCTTAACTTAAGGGGCCGTGTCCATTTCACGGAATTCTGTGAGATCAGGTTGATAATATCATTATTTTGTTACACATCCAGGTCAAAAATTAACTTCCATCCTCAAATCCAACTATATTTCACTCAGTTTCGCAAACTTTGAAACATACTTTAAGGACATTAAAATTAGATATTAAAATGTTTGGGTTTATTTCATCTAGGTTGTTACATTTTCAGTCCTGTCTTAAAAACCGTATTGCATTATATTTTGTGAACAGATCAGCCTTCTGCCAAAACACATTTAATTGTGGTGGTTAAAATATTTTGTGTCTCCAGGTTTTAGGGGCTTGCAGGGTTTCCCCTGCCATTATAAGGCAGCGCCAGTTCCTGTGTCTTGCTTGCTACTAAGTTGCTAAGCTTATTGTTTATTAAGGATCCCCATTAGTCATCCCTGTAGTGAAGACTAATGGGCACAGGCTCACTAACTTAGGGTGGACCAGGAATTCTCATTTAAGTGACAAGCTGCTCCTCCAAGTTTTGCTTAAGTGATCTCTCCCTTGCTTAAACCAACAACCACTTAGCTTTGTGCAAATAATTGCGCAATAATGTCACTCAAATAAACCCAGAGAAAATCCCTGCCATGCTTGTTTGCAGGGTTTTTAATCAATAGAATTCTATTCATTTTAAAAGCTAGACACAAGTAGAAGTGCACATACCAGCAGCTGATAAGTAGTTACAGTATATGTAATCTGACACGGATAAGCTTACAGAGAGATCTTTTTAGTTTACAGCGATTAGTTTACTGTGTGTGTGTGTGTGTGTGTGTGTTGGTTATTTAATCTGGTAGTGATTTGTTAAAGACAATCCAACCACCATTGTATTTAAACAAATTCAATGTGACCATTACAACTAATAGTGGTTTAACAAACAATATTTTTATAGCAGAAAGGACAAAGGTGTTTAATTTTAGCTCAAAAACATCATTCTTACTTCCACGAAAGAAAATAATAACAGTCACCCCTCATTAGAATGGGCACCTGGGTGTCATTATCACAGCTGAAACCAAATGACAGGTGTCTTCAAACAACAGTTCCAGCAAAAGCCAGCCATGATCACAATCATCATCACTGCCTACACACAGCGTGTGTGTGTGTGTGTGTGTGTGTGTGTGTGTGTGTGTGTGTGTGTGTGTGTGTGTGTTTGTGTGTGTTTGTGTGTGTGTGTCACTTTGAAACAAAGATCTCTTTTCCAGCCCAGGCATCTCGTTCTGATTGCTAATTAGCATCTTGTCATTCCTGTGTGCTCTGCTGTCACTGCTGTGACACACAAACACAGTTGCAGTAATGGACACAAATTTCACAAACACAGAGGTAGACACACTTTTTTGTTGATGTCTTTTAAGTGCATGTAATCAGTCCCTCCAGGAATTTGCGGTGTCGCGATTACAACAATTCACGCAAATTCAACCAATCCGTGAATTCAGTGCGACTCGCAATTTTGACCAATCACCGCAACTTTACCGCAAATTTGACCAATAACCGGAGTTTCCCTCGACTTTAACCAATCACAGCAGTCCCACGTGCCAGACTTTGCGTCAGTATGTGACGCTGAGAGCCACTGACCAAGCAGGAGTGAGAACGATTTGACGTAACACACGTACATCGCCGAATTCAGTTCCTTGTTTCTGATATGAAGACGAGACGTGTGTGACTCGAACATCTCACATTGACCAACAAAACGTACAGCGAAAGACCGTGCAACACATTTCAGACCGTCCTGCCAACCTGTATACATTTTAACATCAATGTCCTCTGTAACGATTTTTCACTCTAGAGTCGCTGTTTCCTGTCGGCTCTCTGCAGCGGGCGGGGCTGCTGCTCATTTCCTCCCGCGACTGACGCATGCGCACAAACACACACGGTTGAGACGACACGATGACCTAAATTGAGGACAGCTACGCTGGTTATTGTAAGTGCAATGATAAGGTAAAGTCTAACAAGTACTTTATCAAAGCGTATGAATGTGTGTCCCAGCCCAGGCCAGGTCAGGAAATTAACTAACAATGTAAAGATCTACAAGCCACTGACAGAAATGTTCAAATTTGATTCTTCAATAAATTCTTATTTTTTGTTTTAAATCCACCAGCCCTTTTCATATTATACCAACATTTGCAGCATCCTGAGCCTTTTTGTTAAGGTTACTAGGTAAACTCAGCCCAGAAACAAGTTTCCTTTAATTTTTAAAGAAGTACACCAAAAGAAGTTGTGTCTCACAACTTCGCAACAACTTTGCAACAAAAAATACAAAAGACATCACAATTTTTTACAAAAGCTGCTGCAAATTCAGGCATTTTGAGCTGCAACAAATCTCAAAAAAAGGCCACGAAATCCTGGGAGGGACTGTATAATGCCCGACAAAGAAGCAAATATTCACATTTGAGAAGCTGGAACCACTAAATATTTGGCCTTTTTGCCAAATCAATGATTAATATGATTCATTTGATTCATTATCAGAATTATAGTCAATACATTGTCTATCAATCAACTAACTGATTAATCTAAAAATCATTTCAGCAACATTAAGAAATGAATCATGAAAACCCACTATGTTCGCCTTTTACAGTCATGCATGTGCTTTTGCAGTCATGGATGTGTACACACTCTCACTCACACACACACACACACACACACACACACACACACACACACACAGTTTGTCTAATGAGGTGCAGCATAGTCACTAGGCCTAATAGAACAGTCACAGTGTGTTATTCCTCTGCCGTGTGAGGTCTGACGGGGCTTCCTCACTCACTAAACACTTTGCTCTGCTGTCGACTGCAGGGTGTCAAATCACCCAGCAGACACCGATCACGTGCTGATGCATTTTCACTGCAGCTATTTGTGCTTCATTGCATTCAAACCAAAGATTTTCCCAGCTGGTATGTCAGAATTATTACACTGGTTCAGCTTGGAAAACCAACAACGAACGAAATGGTCGGCCAAAGATATCAAAAACTTTGCCTTTATGTGTGGAATCTTGCATCCATTGCAATATTTTCAAGGATATTAGCAGAAGACCAATTCCTGTTTTGAACCTGTATTCAGCCTTTACTGAAGATTGTACTCTCTTTAGATGTGCTCAAATGGCACCTGCCCTCCAGGGATTTATTGTCATGTTCTCCACCTATTTGGGATTTAGAAATACAATAAAGTTACACAAAGTCCAACACTTCATTGTGGCTAAATGACAAAAATATGTTGTTTTTCATTGGTTAGGGTAAGGGATCCTGGTCATGGTCAGAGTTGTGGGGAAAAATGCCTTCATTGTTTTGAATAAATCAACAAGATAGGACATGAACAATGGACCAGTCATATTTACACGCTTTGTACACCCAACCATCCACCTTGACCTTTTCCCAAATATATCTGGCTTTGTCACTGTGAGAGAAGAGTCTCGGGAGGACAGTTTCCAAAGTCTGTATATTTTGGAAACATTGCTTCCTGCGAGTTTGGTTCACCTTACTGCTCACTAGAGATGCCCATTACTCTACGGACAGCTTCTCCCATTAAGCGTGCAGAGATTTTAAAAATGTGTCCATTCTGTTGCCAAAATCCACTGGACTGATGAAATAGTGAAAGCGGTCAGTGAATTCAATTTGGCATCTACCTGCAAATGTTTGAGTTTCAACTCAATCCTTCTGTGTCCTCCATACTCTGCCTCCTACATTTCCTCATGCTTACTGGAACAGAAAATACCAATGTGCAAGCAACTGGCCAATACTTAACAAAAGAAAAAAAGAAAGAAATTTAAACTAACACCAGCCAGGTGCTGTTCTCAGTAAAACTGTAGCCATAAACCAGCATATTTGGCAGGTAATTAAACATCACAACCTTCAGATGTACCACCTCTGTGGACGGTGGGGGTGGGGGGGAAGCACCTGCGGGGCCTGTGCCCCATTTAAATCGCAGCTGCTGTAACCTAATTTTTACATCATCTTTGCTTTACTCTATGTTGGGCCATAAAGACTTACACTTAAAATGTCACAAGGTTCAGACCTCAGTAATGCTCAACCAAGGGGGGTGGGTGGGTGGGGGTGTGTCAAGTCTCAAGACGAGTCCTGAGTTGTTATGCAGTACGTCAAGTCTGGTTGGGCCAGCAGCTGGGTGGAAATCAATACCAGTGAAAACCAGCTGCTAAATTATAGGCAGTCAAACGGCTTCCTTCTTTTTAAACTTGTAAGAACTGAAAACATGAAGGACACCTGCATAATCCTACCCATTTGAAAATCATTGAAATGGAACAAAATGAAAAAAAGAAGAAGTTATATTTCAATTTGGCCCACCTGAATTTATACTGACCTGAAATTCATGGATCAGTGGTCTTTAAAAAAAATAAATAGCAAAGTGTGTTTCTAAACTCTCCAAATGAAGCAAGCATCGGAGCAGTCAATTTTTTTGCTTCAAATGGTGTTTTAATGAAAAAGCACTTCAGGCTCAAATATTATAATTGATATTGGCAATCACTAAAGAAGGTAATTTTCGAATGACTGTTTCGTCTCCAATTAGATGGCGAGTAGAACTACCTAGAGCATCCCAGAAGCCTTATGAAAAATTGTAACTGACTAGAGTAGAGTTGTTCGAGTATAACTATATTGAAACACATTAGAATTATTTATTGTGAATGTCAATCTCTACATTATTCTTCTACTGGGAATAAAAAACAACATCAAAACATACATAAAGGAAATGCAATGAGAGTGAAAAACTTCTAGGTTGGTATTATTTTTCCTTTTGCTTTAAATCCTGAATAAATCTAAATAAACTACCCAATGCCAGGGGTCTGACTGGTCCTGAGGCCACCAATGTTAAATATGTATGCACCCCAGATACACCATATGTTATATAGTACAATGAGGGCAGTTTAAACATTAACATACATTTAAATATGCTCCCTACTTTCCTGTGTGAAAGCGCGTATGACTTTGGTTTGTTAGTTAGTTTGGTTAGGAACCCCTCAGAACTCGTGAAGCTGACCTAAAGACTGGATTTGACCCTCCGCTTGGATGGATGATACAATCGGAAGGGACAAGCTTCAGTATGAGTGTGTTTGTGTGTTTGTCACTAGTGTGTGTGTGTGTGTGTGTGTGTGTGTGTGTGTGTGTGTGTGTGTGTGTGTGTGTGTGTGTGTGTGTGTGTGTGTGTGCGCTCAGAGGCGTCAATGAGTGTCAGGGTCAATGGAAGGGAAGTCATGGGAGTGCGATAAGTGGTGAGATGACACATTAGCCCATATTTGTCCACATCGGTTGAGCAGACTGTACTGTGGTCAGCAGCCACAAGCGAGAGTCTCAATAAAAAAATACAGGATGTCCGCTGTTTAAATAAATAAATAAATAAAACGCAAACTGACACTCACAAAAGACTACACCCAAAGAGGTGAAAGTAGAGAAATGAATGGGTCTTGACATGGAAGGTTAAGATCTTCTGCTTAAAGCCCAGTTCAGACCAAAGATTCGCGACGAGAAGATTTCAAACTTGCAACGAGCCGGTCTGCAACGTTCTAAAACCTGCCAGTTCACACCAATGGGACGAAACGGTGTATCATCTCCATAGCAACGCCTCTTTGTACTTCCGTTCTAACTTCCGACTTTTAGGCTTTTTTTTTTGTAGCTGGATATATCATTTGTTTTGTCTAAACATGAATGTGGACTACGTTGATATTGAGATGCTTGCTACGGTTGCATATCTAGTGATGAATCGGCGAAAAACATGTTTTATTTCTCAGATTCACTAATATGTTCTAACGCCGCTGGGTGCTCCCTCTCTTTAGTCACTCTCTCGCTTGGCCGTATAATGCGCCGTGCTTTCGGACGGTCGTTGAGGCTCCGTGTAAAACTCTGCCATTTCAACCAGCTGTTTGTAACTTAAAATGGATTATGGATCATTGTATTTCTATAGTTTATAGCTGACTTTACAAGCTGACTTCTTTATTTGCTGTTGAATCAGGTGACGTCCCTCATGTTCTACTTCGACTTTAAAGTGCTCATATTATGCTTTTTGGCTTTACCCCTTTCCTTTATTGTGTTATATAGTCCACCCCAAAGGGACTTACCATCTCCAACAGAAAACACGGTTCACAAACTGCTCCAAACAGCTCTATCGTAGTCCAGCCTTTACTTCCGTGACGAACGTGCATCACTTTGTAACACACGTTATAATGCTCGCCTAGCTGCTAGCGTGGCACGCCCTCATAGTCTGCTTCTGACTGGCTAGTAGTCCTTCTCTAGCTACTGCACATGTGCGACTCCCAACAAAGATGGAACAGAAGTGAGATGCCTCACTCTGTAGCTAAAACAGAGAGCTCAACACACAGGGTGAAAAGAGGAGCTGCAGCAATGTGCAGTACAACAAAAAATATGGTGTTTATTGAAAATTAAACCATGTAAACCTGTTCTGATATAACCTCTAAATACAATTATGAACCTGAAAACGAGCATAATGTGAGCAATTTAACAGCTGAGTCGCAGCAAAACCATCAGCTGGTTTGAGTCGAGCTGAGACGGGCCGGTTCAGACCGCTGCTACTTTTCCCTGCGACGTTCTAAAACAGTTTGGTTTCGTCGCGAGACTTTGGTCTGAACTGGGCTTTAGAGAAAGGAGCATTTCAAGTGACACAGGGACATCGGAATTTGGTCAGTTTTAGGCAGCAATATTTACCCTTAAAGGAACACGCCGACTTATTGGGAATTTAGCTATTCACCGTAACCCCCAGAGTTAGACAAGTCGATACATACCCTTCTCATCTCCATGCATGCTGTAAGGCTGTCTGACGGCTCCAGCTGCATCAGGCCAGCACAGAACATGCAGGTGAATGGTTCCAGCAATCCTACTGTTCCGAATAAGTGACAAAATAACACCAACATGTTCCTATTTACATGTTGTGATTTATAGAGTCACAGCGTGTACAAAAAACAACGTAACATGAGACACAGCCGTCGTAAACAAACCGGGAACTATATTCTCAGGTGGAAGAATATAGTACTTGGGCGGAGTGATATGCTCGCAGCAAGCCTGTCTGAGAATATAGTTCCCGGTTTGTTTACTGTTAGAAGATGGCTGTGTCTCATGTTATGTTGTTTTTTGTACACGCTGTGACTATACAAATCACAACATGTAAATAGGAACAGGTTGGCGTTATTTTGTCACTTTTGTCACAATTGGGAGCAGTAGGCTAGTTGGAACCAGTTACCTGCAGGATCTGTGCTGGGCTAAGCTAATGCTGGAACAGCCAGACAGCGTTACAGCACGCACGGAGATGAGAAGGGTATGTATCGACTTGTCTTACTCTGGGGGTTACGGTGAATAAGCTAAAGTCCCAATAAATCGGCGTGTTCCTTTAAAAACTGGTGGCAGCTGGATGGAAAAATGTCAAACACAATTCCGGTACTTAACATTCACACACTGTTTTAGATACTGGCTGGGTAGGGGTGTAAAGATTGACCGATATAACCGATACAACCCTGTGGCTCACTAGTTCTCCTTTACAGTAGATCACCTACCTGCTTCAGGCCAATCCCGACACTGACCATCTTGTCCTACCCTGCCTGAAATCTTTACATGACTTAATCAGTCTTTAAAAACATGTAGCGGGATCATAAAATATGCTGGTGGCACTTCAAACCCCGCTTCTCATGTAAAAAGGATACATGTGTGCTGGAAGTAAAAATTAGCAGGACTCAAAAAAAGTAATAGATTACACATTACTAGTTACTTCACTACATTACTCTCTGCTGAAAGTAACTAGTTACACTACTAGTTACGTACATTACTTTTGGATTACTCCGTCACATCACCTGAGATGCACCATGACTTACTTGCCAAATAACAATATAAAAATAGCAGTCAACACAGGGCAAGTGACGCTATAGTGTTAGCAGCTAATGCTACTCTCAGAGCACACACACCTTAAACTCCTCAAGGTTGAGGGGAAACTGTAACTGAACCCATGTGCTGTTTACAGTATTTAAAAAGAAAATAAAAATAAAAATTCAGAAGATGACACTGGTCCAAAAACAGCAGCATTTTAGTAAGAACTCATCGTCCTTAGGGACAGGCCTAAAAACATTCATGTATATCATTGCCTGGGTTTACTATTGTTGCTGTCGTAGAACACATCACTTTCTAGGGCATTTCTGGTTCACTACTTGAAATAAAAATTGAGGAAATTACCTTTTTTTAGTCATATTTTTATTCTAATCATTTATGAAAAAAGACATTTTCATTCTAATCATTTATGAAAAAAGTCAAATCCTCATCAAGGCTAGATTGACTCACATCGGATTTGAATTGCAGCATACCTTATCATTAAAACATTATCTGTATTGTTTCTTTAAAAAGCACTGAAAAGTTAAAGAAATCCCCTGTCAGATGAAACATTAACGGCTCCATTCTGAGCTAAACTTTAATAAAGGACTCATCATCATCGAGTCATTGGTCAATCATTAAAGTTAGCCAGCAGCAGTCAAAATAAATTACTCTTCCAAGACAGATCAGTACAAACACAGCGTTAAAGCTGCCCCCCCCGGCCATCTTAAAGTTGTTACTCCTTCACTTGAGGCCAAATCCCAGCATACATCTGCAGTCCACTGAGCTTGAGTCACCCCTATTAGGGGGCTAACTACCTGCTCTCATCAGCCCTCTCTGCTCATTCACAGTAAGATGGTAAAAACAGCTCCAGGTCAAAGCCTCTATGTCTCACTTCTTCAGAAGTAAATATGCTGGCTATTCATGTGGAACTTTATATCGATGATTAAGCCTCTTCTGTAGAGGAAAGAATGCAGACAGATTTCCAAAATGAGGTCTGAGGGAATGTCCAGCATGAGTAAGCCTGGACTCACCTTGCTCAGCTTTGTAGCCCAGAGATTTGTGTTGGTGCTGCCTGTTACTGTATGACACATACAGGGTTAAGTGGGAACTCTGAGAAAAACAACAATGGGCGGCTCCTGAGTCAACAGAGGACCAGCAGCATGGGATTTAATCAGACCCAGCATCGTTCTTTATTTTTGAGCTGCAACTAGTGGTTAATCTAATGAGTATTTGTGTTTTTTTTAGTCAATTAACAATCGGAAAAATCCAATCTGCAGAGGTATTGGATTTCCACAGCTATAAAAACACAGAAAATCAGCAAATCCTACATTTGAGAAGGTGGAACCAGGAAATATTTGGCATTTTTGCTTCTTTAACAGGTGCCCTGCCACATGTATTTCATTACTTTGTGGTAATTTCTGAAGTTCTACCATGGACTCTGTAACATTTTTTTTGGAAAAAAATGCCTTGGTTACCTTGTTATTCAAGCCATTCTAGTGTGGTATAAAAAGCCTGCAGGAAGACTCAGCTCAATTTGTGCCAGTTCTCATTAATATTCAACAAGCTAAGCTGCTTGACTCCGATTGGCTAACAGCTAGCCAATGAGAGCCTGGCTATCAGTATCCTTTATCCAGCACAACTGGGCGAGCTCATGAATAGTAATGAGCTCAGGCAACACCACGCCAGACTGACCAGCTTTTGTAATTGGCCTGAGTTCTCCGCTAATTTCTTTTCAGTGGCTAGAACTGACAGAGGAGGTAGCAGTTCATTTTCACATTCATGACATAACACAAACACATATGGACCTAACATATTTAAAAAAAAAAATACAAGTAAAAACGGTTTTGTGTGGCAGGGCACATTTAAAAGGTCCCATGGAATGAAAATTTCACTTTATGAGGTTTTTTAACATTAATATGTGTCCCCCCCCAGCCTGCCTATGGTCCCCCAGTGGCTAGAAATGGTGATAGGTGTAAACCGAGCCCTGGGTATCCTGCTGTGCCTTTGAGAAAATGAAAGCTCAGATGGGCCGATCTGGAATCTTCTCCTTATGAGGTCATAAGGAGCAAGGTTACCTCCCCTTTCTCTGATTTGCCCGCCCAGAGAATTTGGCCCACCCATGAGAGAGAGAGAGAGAGAGACATCATGGCTTTCAAACGAGCAAAGTGGCAGTTGGTCAAGGCCACACCCCCACCCTCCAACCTCTCTCTCCTCCTCAATAGCTACATGCAGAAATGGCACATACTAAGGAAAGCTCATTGTGGGACTGACTCTAGTGGCTGTAATTCTGCAAAAAAAGAAAGAGACTTCAGATACAGTATTAGGGGACCACTAAGGTCTATATAAAAGAGACTACAGATACAGTATTAGGGGACCACTAAGGTCTATATAAAAGAGACTTCAGATACAGTATTAGGGGACCACTAAGGTCTATATAAAAGAGACTTCAGATACAGTATTAGGGGACCACTAAGGTCTATATAAAAGCATCCAAAGAGCACCATGTCATGGGACCTTTAAGGACTTCAACAATTAACAGATTTATTGTCGATCCTTTTCAACTAATCGTTTTAGCTTTAAAATTCAGATCTCCATTAGGGGGAAAATACACTTTCTTCTGGTGTGAAGTTTTAAATCTTTATTTCACCAAAATGAGCATTGCCCTTTTCTGTATTTAATAAGAAATAAGCCATGAAAACAACAGAAATAAAAACACAAAATAATCGTAAGACCAGGCATGCACATTTGATTATTTGTGATCTGGTTTTCTGGGGGCCTTGAGTGTAAAACAAATATTTGGAGCCACTGCTATCTTTAAGCCCTGCAGCCACCTCACAAACAATTTGAATTTTTTGCAACAGACCTCGCATGCAAAACATTCACAGCTGTAGGACGTGCGTCGATGTACGCTGTAGCCGTTGGTTAACGGGAATCAGGAGAGGTGGAGATAATCAGACATAGCTTTTACAAAATGGACACTTTTGAGCGAAGCGTTAAAATATTAATGGGGTGATGAGGCCGCTGGAGGCAGCCTTTCATCCATGCCAATGCAAATGGACCCCAAGGTCAGGAACATAACGCTGCAGCAGCCTCTGGCCAGGATAGATTGACTAGGAAAAAAAAGACTGTGAAATGGGGTCTTTCATAGTCTGGCTGAGTACAGAGCGCACTGTATAATACAATGGCCTCGAGCCCACGGCAGGGAACAGTGGGGAATAAGCTGGAGCCTGGGCAACATCAAAGTGTTTGGAGCCTAATGTGTGTTTTTTAAAACCATAACCCCACTGACCCGCCATTTTCTCTAGCAATGGGATTCACAGAATAATCACAGGAATGTTGTTACAGAGGACAAGAGTAATAATGAGGGAGGGCTGTGTGTTTAAAAAAAATAACTTCCCTTTTACAGTGCTGCCTTCATTTCTCTCATTATTTTTTTGAAGGACAGGATGAGCACGGCCCTCACAGCTGAGCACGCTTTGAGTGGAAGAAGTTAAAACACTTTAGCTACAAGAGCTCTGCTCTTCAAACAAGTTTTTCCACAGTTGCATGGCAACAGCAGCACCTACATTCTGTGTGTGTCTGTTTAGGTGATGCCAGCTATAACCAGAGTGGTCCACTGGACACAAGAGCTCCTCTGTGCTCATAATTAAGCTCTGGTTGGCCCTGCAATGGAGCCCAGACAATTAGTGGGACTGAAATGGTTTGGTACGATTGGCCAATGCCAAAATGGCGAATCCAAACCATTACAGCCGTGGTCTGCCACATCAGTGTTTCCTTTAGGATGACCATGAAACGGAACTGACACTTTGCTGCAACACAAACAAATACATTTATTCACCTCTATTCACACACACAATGAGGCATATTTTCAGTTGTGATTGAACTGTATTTTTTGATTTACTATATAGGCCAACTTTGATCTTGACATATAGGCTAAGCATTGTGTAGCAAATAACAATTAAAGCTACGAGCAGCGATTGACGGGCCCTCGCGCCTCTGCGCGCGTCGGGTTTACCGGCGGACGCCGCTCCTTGCGACCGTGCATTCGCGTGGCACTCAGATGCCACAAACCGTCACCAATGAAAAGGGAACTCCCCGCCAAGTTCAACGATACCTCACACAAGACTCTACGTCATACGGTTCATTAGCTGTGAAAGGGGGCGTGGCTAAAGCATAGGGGGCGGTTCCAACCATCACCAATTAAAAATGAAGTCTCTGCTGAGATGAATGATACCTCACACAAGACTCTACCTTAAATGGGTCAGCATGTATGAAAGGGGCCGTGGTTTAAACATAGGGGCGGGCCAAACCCAATGAAGAAGGAAGTCTCTGCTGAGTTCAATGATACCTCACACAAGGGTATACCTTAAACGGTTCAAATTTTATGAAAGGGGGCGTGGTCTGAGTAAGTGGGCGTGGTCATATTATAGGGGGCGGCTTAGTATCACAAGTAGACCACACATTCTGAGTTTCATGCAAATCGGATGATGTTTGTCATATAAGGCAGATTTCCTGTTGCCAGCGGGGGGCGCTATGACCAAAAGTCAATTTTGGCCTGTAGGTGTCCTCAGGCCTGGACCCTTGTCAATCATGAGAAATTTCGGGCAGATACGACAACGTACACTCAAGTTACAACAACTTCTTTGCTCATCGCTAAACACTCAAAATGGCCGCCACGCCACGCCCACACCGTCTAACGAAAAGTTTTTCTTTTAATAACTTTTCATCGCTAAGGCGTTGGAATGGTACAGACCAAGTTTGAAATCCATCGGATGAAATCTCTAGGAGGAGTTCGTTAACTGACGTTACGTGACTTTTAGGCCTACTTCCTGTTGCCACTAGGGGGCGCTATGACTTTAAGTAAATATCGGCCTTTATTTCTCCTCAGGGTTGGACTCTTAGGAATTCTGAAAAGTTTCGAGGTAATCGGACAACGTACTCTCGAGTTACACCCACTTCCTGTTTCGGCGGCAAAACGCACAAAATGGCCACCCTGCCACGGCCACGCCCTATGACAAAATGTTTTTCTTTTAACAACTTTTCATCTTTAACGTCTTAAGATGGTACAGACCGAGTTTGAAGTTGATCGGATGAAATCTCTAGGAGGAGTTCGTTAAAGTACAACATGTGGAAATGGCCAAAATCGCACTAATTTCGAAGATTTAATTCAAAATGGCGGACTTCCTGTTGGGTTTAGGGTATGGCTCTAATGAAGTTTTTTGTACATCTTGACATGTTACATATGTGTACCAAGTTTCGTGAGTCTACGTTAAACGCATTGCAGGGGCTCAATTTTCTTAACTTTCTAGTGGGCGCTAGCGAGCCATTTTTGTGCGCCTATTCCCGAAACCCTTAAAATACGTACATTTTCACCAGACTTGATGCGACCGCCAAATTTGGTGAGTTTTTGAATATCTTAAGCCCCTCAAAAAGGCAATTCATTTGACGGGAAAATAATAATAGAAAAAAACAATAATTCCTTCAGTTTCAATAGGGCCTTCGCCGCTGTTGGCGCTCGGGCCCTAATAAACCCACTATTAATGACATTATCTTAATGCAGTGTAACTACTTCAACATGTAAATAATGCACCTAAAATACAGACGTTCTCCGACATGCACTCTAACAATGCAATGCAGCCCTATTTCTGATACCGTGGGGGGCAGAAATGTTGCCGTGGGGGGCCGCCACGGTCAAATCAACATAGAGGAAACACTGCACATAATAAAAAAAAAAAATACACAATCACAAAAAACTTTTGGAGTTCAGTTGTATAACGCCTTTCAAATTCCCCACAAGTACAAATGTACTTCACGTCAGCAGCCTGTAACTCAGCAGCATGCAGTCTAAAACTCTGCAAAGAGAGAAGCACACTTAACACAAACACCAGAGGGTCTTTACAGCTCATCTGTTGCAGATTCAAAAGTGACAATGGAAACTCAAAGCTGGTTTCATTTCCACAGACAAGCTGATATTTGCTACTCAAAGTGCTCAAACGGACAAAAATGTGCAGAGGCAAGCCTTGTACTTTCAGATAAAAAAAAATATTTTTATATGCTTTCTTATTTGCTCCATAAATAGTGGTTCTTTTTTAAATTAATACAAAGCAAACTGAACAGAAAAAAAACACGTTTTTTGTTTTACTTTCTTTTCTTCCAGTTGGGGCTGAAGGGCTCGACCCTGGTGAGCTGCTGCATCATAGCTGCACAGCGTCTACACATCTGAGTCCGAGCAGAATGTTTGAGCACAAGCAGAGCAAGTCCAGAGCAGTGACTATTTGAGTGTGAGAGCGAGGTTTTGAGGGAAATTATTACAAAATCTGAATGTAATATCAGTGAGAAATGCTCTCAAATCATTTTTTTTTTTTTTTTTGTCCAGGTACTGTAGGTCACTGTTCTGGTCCCAGTTAGCAGCACATTGTGTAATGTTGAAAGCACTAATTTCACAGAGCGGACCTTCATTATTCTCTGCAGTTTTTGTTTATGCAAAAAAAATTAAAAAAAAGGGTTGCTGCTCTCACTTCCTGTCCCCTGAATATGTTCCTGCTGAGGTGGCCTTTCACTGCTGAATGAACACTAGCCCTGCACAGTGCTGTGTTGCTAATAGCTACAGTAATCTGTTTAACTCGTTGTAGTCCTGTGGTGTGTGAGTGCTGACTGCTCCCAACATTAAAAAGGCTTCTTCGACTTCAGACAGCAGATTCACCTCGCTGCCAATCTGCCGAGTCCCGTCCTCGCCCTCATGTGACCAACTCGTTTTAAAACCATCTCTTTTCATTTCAAAAACTGGCTCCATTTTCAACAGTCTTGCTGTCTCTCCTTATGCTTTTGCTTTTTGAATCTGCGGCGCCCCAATTAGTGGGGATGGGATGATCTTTCTCTGTCGCGGCCCCAATTTGGGATTTAGACTGATAAGCAAAATGCTTCTTTACATAAAAACCTTGTCTGGTGTAGCGTTAATGAATTACTCTTCAACCTCCGCGTCTCGTTAAGCACGTTCACACAGGATAATGAAATCACAGGTGCCCTAGATACTGTTCAATGTGCAAGGTTAAGGTTTTTACATTGCTTGCTACTCATGTGCGGCAAAAAATATCTGTGACTAATAACCGAATAGTTCAAACTCCTTATGTTCTGAGATTTTGCTGTCTTGACTTGACTTTTGTACCGTAAAAACACTCAAAAACCTTTCTTCACTTAAGCTCAGATGTGTTGTGATACAAAAGGTGGGGGAAAGGACAAAAGTCGCACTACTGTACAGTAGGGATCGACCTGGCCGATTATCGGGCCATTTATTTATTTTTTTGGCAATTTGCAGATTAACTGATAATGGATAAGGTTAATTCATTAAAAAGTGCGCTACTTTGGCTCCGCTACAGCTCTCTGTCTCTCCACCTGCTCCAGTTTTACTCACCACTAAGTCGGACTTAATGTCCCGCCCACAACACCATCTGGTTGGCTAGATGTTATACGAGTAATAGCCAATCAACAGCTCAAACTGGGAAATGTTTTTGCTTGCTCTATTTATAGATATTTTCTCAGTACCCTGGTGCCGAGAGTTTTGCTGCTATTCTTAATTTCGGTAGTACCCAGGATAACGCAGTAACAGAAACAGTGTTAGATTTGCTGTCATGCTTGCCAACATCCTCTCTCTTTTCAAGTGAAAGTCACATCCCAACCAGCAAAGAGGCAACTGCCTAATTGTGTGCGAGGCCGGAGGGAATACACGAGATGTGACATGACGTCTAAAATGAAAACTTTTGCATCGTCTATGTGCTGCCCCACGACTGGCACAGTTCTACATTTTGGGAAATACGTTTTTTTACTTTCTTGCTGAGTGTAGGATGAGACCAAAGCACCAGGAGATGGTTAGCTTAGCTTAGCTTAGCTTAACTTAGCTTAGTTTAGCGTAAAGACTGGAAGCAGGGGGAAACTGCTCGCCTGGCTCAGAAAAATATCTGCCTACCAGCAATTTCGAAGCCAACTATGTACTCTTAACACGTGTTATCGCATGTGCTTAATCCGTACAACAACCAAAGTGTAAAAATGACAAGTTGTTGTTGTTGTGGTTATGCACTGGACTATACCTTGGCTGGGCACAATGACTTCCTCGAATATTTTTTAACCTTTGAACAGAACCTCCCTGTCTCTGTAATATTTTTGTTATAGTTTTTAGTTTTTCCGTATTTAGATTTTTTGGGGATTAACAGAAATGTCCATAAACTTAACCTAAAAGGTACTAGTAATTTTCTGCCAGGACATTATCTGTTTTTCTAAGGGTTTTTTTTCTTACAGTGTAGTTATTTTTGTCTTTGTTGTAACCAAATGAAGAAGTCGTACACATAGCACTGTATACTGCTACCTATAGGCATGTTGCTACAGTCTTATTAGGAGCTAAATACCGCCTAATTAGTTATTTTGTAGCTTGTGCAGCTGAAATTGGCTAGAGACGCTCGGTTGCTATACGACAACAATGGCTTTAAGCCGAGTCTTGAGCAAAAAGCAGAGCAGTAGCCGAACGTTAACGTTAATCAAAACGTATCAAACTGTGAAATATATTTGTGTAATATGTCAATAACTGGGTGAATAGAATCCTAAATGTTACTAAAAATGTTACAAAAATCCATCTTTTCTCCAACTCGTAGTATTGTGTGACAAAAAGAACACAACCCGCGGTTATTCGTTTTTCGACACGGATGTGACTTCACAGTCAAGCTACTAGTCGCGATTACAAGACAAAAAGAACGCACCATAAGAGAAAGGGAGTAGAGGCGTGTTAATAAAGCGTCTGTCTGGTGTTTAACTGGATGCACCGTGTGCGTTGCTGATTTTCTTGTGAAACCTAGCTAGGCGAACCCTAACCTGTCGGTTACAGCACTGACCAGGAGCAGCGCTCCTAAATTCCGGGACCCGCGGTCTATTTTTGGACTGCCGGCTCCCAGCCGCGGCCCCCGTTAAAACCGCCTGCTCCCGCGAGGTTTGTGTTTGGTCCCGCGAGATCCCAATCCCAATGCAGTCCTCCAGCATCGATTTCGTCTAACATTCGGCAAAAAATGAATAAGCGTATTGTCAAACTATTCCTTCTTTATATTCCAGAAATTGGATGAAACTAACATCTTGTAGTCAGCGAGGGGTGTAATCCATCATATAGTGGACAGCAGACGCCCACTTTGTAGAGCTCAGCAGCTGTGCTGCTGCTTGCTGGACATAGAGATGAAACTGCTACAAATCCTCCTTTAGCAGGCGATAAGGCATATTGACAGAAACTCAATTTTCAGTCCTTTAAGACTGTTTTCCTTCCCCTTATCCTCTTATTTGTTTTTACTCTCACCCGCCGCCTCTCACTTGACCTTTCTCTAATTTTTTCCCTCATTTGCTCGTCCTACTTGTCATCCCATCTTAATAAATGAACGCAGAGATGGACGGAGGAAGAAAGGACACAGGAGGAGAGACAGAGATAAGAGAACAAACTAGGGCACTCCAACCTGGGCGCATCGTCCAAAGCAATTTGCTCAGATGGAGAGCGAGGCAGAGAGGAGGAAAACAAGGAGCTTAAGAGCATCTATGCTAAAGAGGGGATGGCTTAGAGAAAACAAGCCAAATGGACTGACAAGCTGAGCCACTGAGAGAGAGCAAGAGAGAGAGACGAGGAGAATTGTAAAGTGTTGGTAAAATGAAAAAATGGACAGAGCGAGCTGGGAGCCAGAGAGAGGCAGTGGTGGAAAATTGGACTGGCGAGTGACAGCGAGGGAGAGAGAGAGAGCGAGACACAGAGACAACCCCAAATTTACCTCTTCACTGAAAAACTAACTGATGGTTTATCAGAGAAATACTCAGTAAAATAACAACTACATTTGTGGACACGAGATTGATGCTTTTAGTCACTTGTTATTTTACAGACTTTTAATATCTCTGCTGGGTTATTCCAGAGGTAGAGCAGCAGTGATAGTGTGCACATCCCCACCGGTGAGGTGCAGGGCAAAAAAGGGGCTGGATACAACTGAAAAGAATGAGATGCCCGCGCTCTGCCAATACTCCCATACATTTAATGTGCTGCAACGTTTCGACCCTGCTGGGTCTTCCTCATAGCAGAGGTAGACCAGATAAATCAAAAAAAAAAAGGTTCAAAAGGATTTTAAATTCACTGCAGTTAGACCTAAAACGATGAGTCGATTGACAGAAAGTTACCTGACCACAGTTTTGATAAATCATTTGTTTATTCCTGGTTTCAGCTTCTCAATTGTGCCTGCTTTTCTTTGTTTTTTTTATTTTTGTAAAATTAATATCTTTGGGTTTTGGACTGTTAATAACACAAAATAGACCATTTGAAGAAGTGACCGAGGGCTCGGAGATATTGTCATAAGTCATTTTTCAACATTTCCTGAAACAATTATCCCAAAAAAATAATCTAGAGATGAATCAATAATGAGAGTAATCGTTAGCTATGAAATACAGATATAAGGTTTATAGTTTGTCGATTTTGTTATTATTTTGTTGTATGGTCTTGAATATTGTAATTATTGTGTCATCTTTTCTTGATTTTTGTCTGTGCGGGTGGTGATGACGAAGGGTGTATGTTCATACTGCGAATTGTATGTTTTGTATGTTGTTTAAAAAAACAAATAAAAAAATTGTTAATCAAAAATAAAACAGGAAAAGACTAAATGTATGTGATATTACGATATCCAAAATTTAAGACCATATCTAGACTTGTATATCGATATAATCTCGGTATATTGCACAGTCCTAGTGTCAGCTATCAAAGTAATTTGGTCAGTTTTTAAATCAACATGAGACAACTAATGCCAGGAGCAGGCTACATCACGTGTACATCTTATCTTAGATGGTCACTATTTCAAATAAGATTATCGTGGTGAGCCGATGTGTGCTGAAATTTCCATTTTTCAATGAGAGGGAAGGAATTAGATGTAATATTTCAACTTATTAGCGAGGTAATTGAACTTGTATTAATTCTTATTTGAGAACAAACATAATAATGTTGAAAATAGTATTTCAAGCAGAGTAGTTTTGTCCCAAAACCTGCCCAAAGGGAATTTCAAAAAGCAACAAAGGGTCTGTACTCGATATTCAGAACATCAATATAGCAGCAAACACCTTTTTTTTAATGTAAAGATATAATTGAGTAATCTGAGCTTTTCGGTTCTATTTTTAGCCGGCCAGCCGTGTGTTCATGAAAAAACATAGGTATTTCAGGTACTGAGGAACGGTCTATGAGAGCCGTGTGGAGGCACTCCCCATTTTGAGTAAAGCCCCTTCAAAGATCGTGACAACATGCAAAACAGACCAACTTCAGTGTCAAGAAGAAAGGGGTCACAAGTTGAAACATCAATAATATAAAATGTTGAAAGAAGCTGCATACAAGTGGCATACAACCATTACATGCAATTATTGCGTACGTGTGATTTTAGTGGTGCTTTAGCCGAGTCAAGGTTAAACATGCTTTTCATTAACAATTCATAAACTAGCGCGGTAAAGAGCAACATTAGTGCCTTTTATAAAAGCCACACAGAAAAGGAAGAGAGCGGGGAGGCTGGATCAGGTAAAGTACTAAAAGGTAAAGGGAGAAGCGCTTGAGAGGAAAAGAAGTGTCCTTTTTCAAAGAGAGGTAAGAAATAGAAGGCCGGGGGCTGAACACACCCTTGTCACCCACAAGTGATGCCATTAACTCGGAAGGCAGGGGTGGAGGAAGAGTGATGCCGGCCTGAGCTTCTTGGCAACAAAATGTCAGCTCGTTTAAACCTTGGATTTGCAGTGTGAACCTCGTAGGCCAACCACATTGATTTGGGGAGATACTTTATGTAGCCCGCCCCCTCCCCCCCCAAAAAAAAAATCCATTAGGGATGTAACAGATGAACAAATGCACAAAAGAAGACTGAAATGTAGTCAAGTGACAAAGAAATGTGGATTTGGGTTGGACTAGAGATGGACTTTCAGAAGTGGCAGCACAAAGGAGGGAGAGAATACGGAGCTGGGCATCAAGATGAGATGGAGGCAGGTATTGAAAAGACGAGATGAAGAGAAAGATGAGCTGAGGCTGGAATGAACTAAAGTGAGGCGGGATGAAGACGAAATGGAGGTAGAGATTGAAGAGAGAGGAATACGTGACAAACAGATGAGGCAGCAGTTGGTAAAGAGGGAGGGAAGACGAGGCGTTGAGAAAGAGGCTTAAGTGAACTTGGGAGACGGTGGCACTGAGACAATGAGGAGTAGATTTGATGGTTGAAAACACAGTGCAGGGAGGGAGGAACTAAAGAGTGGAGAGAGAAGGGAAAAAGGGAGCACAGTGACATGAGGCGAAAGAGCAGGACGACAGGGGGGGGGGGGCTCCTCAGAGATAGGCCATTAATAATCCATGGAGCCTTAAGTACTCCTATTGAGGGAGAAAATCGCTCCTGTGAGCCTGAAAGCAGCCACCATGCTCATCCTCCCCTCTCTCTGCCCTCCTCTCTTTTCCCCATCAGTCCCTCAGTCTCTTTCAAATGTGGTGTCTTTTGTTTGCTTTGTGTTTTGGGGCATTACGAGTTGTTACAGAGTTCTTCTGTTGCTTCAAATGTGAAGTAAATCTCTCTCTTTAGGCCCCTACCAACTGTTTGATAGTAGCAATCTTGCAGGTTCATTTCATGTCAAAATAAAAGGCTTGGCAGCAATGTGTGTCTATATTCTATTTTTTAAATCTATTTTGTATATCAAATCCTGCATCGACAGGCTCCTTTCATGTACTGAAATCGCAGCAAAACAAAAACAATGTTTGGGTTATAATGCTGGCACGTCTATGCTCCAGAAGGTTTTCTTCTTTGCTGGGATCCCACAAATGTCTTTTTCCTGTTCCCTCCATCTTTTTGGTTTATGTTTTTGTTTGTTGTTTTTTTGAATTCAAGAAGACTACAACATAACTAAGAGTATACAGCTACTTTAGTAGCTCTGAGGCTGTACTTCGGCACAGCAGTGCTTTGAGCTAAATGTTAACACGCTAATGCTGCGTTCTAGATACAGTTTTTAGCCAGTCAGTTACGACTTCAAGTCACGACTCACGACTTGGTAGCTTTCCAGGCAAAGTCACCACAAACCCTTCTAGCTAGCGGCTACCTAACGTTGACGTTAGCTAGTTGACGTTAGCTATCTAGGTTACTAGATAGCTAACAAAAAGTACAGCTAAGGCAAAAAGTACAGCTAAGGCAAAAAGTACAGCTAAGGCAAAAAGTACAGCTAAGGCTGACGGGAATATGCCATCCGTTTTGGTCATAAATCAATGGATTGGACAAATTTAAATTTTGACCTAATAATGGCGCCTAAGGAAATGTAAAAGGATCACCGTTATTTTAAATCATTCTGAGGGGGGGGGCATGAATATCTGTACCAAACGTCATGGCAATCTATCCAATAGTTGTCCAGATATGTCACTCAAAACCACAAATTTCAACTTTGAGGTGGCACTAAAAGGGAAAGTCATGGGACAAGCAAAGTCATTAGGGTTCATCATCTGGGGACCATGAATGTCTGTACATGGCAATCCATCCAACAGTTGTAGAGATATTGCAGTCTGTACCAAAGTGGGGGACCGACTGACAGAGCCAATACGTAGGCACAATCCTTAGACACCCTAGAGCCGTGTCCACCCTAGAGCCGTGTTGTCCACCCTAGAGCCGTGTCCACCCTAGAGCCGTGTTGTCCACCCTAGAGCCGTGTTGTCCACCCTAGAGCCGTGTCCACCCTAGAGCCGTGTTGTCCACCCTAGAGCCGTGTTGTCCACCCTAGAGCCGTGTCCGGCCTAGAGCCGTGTTGTCCACCCTAGAGCCGTGTTGTCCACCCTAGAGCCGTGTCCACCCTAGAGCTGTGTCCACCCTAGAGCCGTGTCCGCCCTAGAGCCGTGTTGTCCACCCTAGAGCCGTGTCAGCCCTAGACCCGTGTTGTCCACCCTAGACCCGTGTTGTCCACCCTAGAGCCGTGTCCGCCCTAGACCCGTGTTGTCCACCCTAGACCCGTGTTGTCCACCCTAGAGCCGTGTCCGCCCTAGACCCGTGTTGTCCACCCTAGAGCCGTGTCCGCCCTAGAGCCGTGTTGTCCACCCTAGAGCCGTTTTGTCCACCCTAGCACCATGTCCACCCGAGTGCCGCTTCTCATTTGAAGCTGCATTCCAGTTATTCTGTTTGTAGACGTCGGTCGAAGCAGCATTGTGAGAAACAGGTGCGCAATTTCTGAGAGTGCCAGAATTTTGATGTAGGCTGGGATGCATCAGTGGACAACTTGTCAACTTTCATCTGGGAGAGCCCAAATTTACACAGCATATATACAAGTCTCTTCCTCTTTTTCGGCTCTCTTCTATCCACACCTTCTCCTTTCTCTCTCGATCAATTTTTCTGCTCCTACTCTCCTTCTGCGGGGCGAGTCAGAGCTCACACCATGTGTTGCACCTTGCATTTAATTACAATTTCTGACACTCGCTTTTTTCTCTTAAATTTGGCCCATTTCTCCCTTTGTGTCTTTTCTCTCTCCAACTCTCGCTCTTTCTTTCTCTTTCCTTTTTTCCTCTCACGCCGTGGTTTCTCGCTCATTGTCTTTGTCTAGTAACGTTCTCTTTTCTCCTCCATTTCATCACACAGACAGACTGCGAAAGAGAGAGAGAAAGAGGGAACGGAGGGAGTGTGAGAGAAACAAAGAGAGAGAGTGGCAAAGGTAAAGAAAGGCTGGAGAGAGGAAAACAACAATGGAAACAGAGGAAGATAAATGGGTGAGACAAACAGAAAATAGGTGAGAGGAAAAGATGGATTGAAGAAGGGTAAGCCAGTAAATCTAAACACAGTCAGAGACACAGCGCTACGTTTTCATTCAGTTGACAACTACATTTTATGAAAGCGTTTGAAATGTCGCTAAAAAAAACTAAATGCAGATTAGGTGAATATTGGAGAAGGTGTTATTGTTCTTAAATGTCAGTTTATGTTAGCTTTCACGTGGAGCCGAAAAACAACAAGAAACATTTGGCCACAAACTGATGTTGGGTAATGGCTCATTATAAATGTGACATAAGTGTGATATTTCTAAGCTTGAGGTGGTAGTTTTCAAACTGTTTTGCAGTTGCACTGAAAGTCATACTCTGATATTTTCATATAGAAATATATCAGTCACCTATCCAGGGGATGACACGTTTGTTGGTTTGGAATAAAGAAAAATAGTTGTTGGCATGACTCTGATGCATAATCACCACGGCTGAACAAAGAAAAGAGCTCCGCCCACAGAAACTCAAACAACAAAAGCAACAAAAATGGGGGGATTACAACGCCACATTACTGCCCGCCGGTTGATTGACAGGTTAAGTGCGGTGCAGAAAATCACAGCAATAACATAGCAATGAACACCGAGCACCAAAGCTGGAGACTAAAATCAAAAAGGCATTGAAGTGATAAACGTTGAAATGATGTGACCGCTGCATTTCCACTGCAAAGTCTGAATAAAAACAGCTTGGTGTTGAAATGTTGGTTATGTTTCCTCATAATTCACATTAAGGCAGAGAGAGAAAGAGAGAGAGGGCGAGAGCGAGAGAGAGAGAAAATGGAAGATTCATGTAAAGTCGTTGCTCTGCAGGTCTCTGACTGGTGACGATGATGAATTAATGAAAGACTGACAAACTGCTGCACGGCTAGCCAGCAGCAGACAGAGAGGCCCGAGACCGACAAAGACAGAAGAGAGAAAGAAAATTGGAGAGAGCTAGAGATGAGGGAATTAATGAGTGAAGTGACAGCGAGGAGCGATGACGGGAGACAGAATGAGAATGAGTCAAGGAAAGAGAAGAAGGGCAAAGGGAGAGCAGGGGCCAGAGAGGAAGGCAGGCAGGGAGACAAGAGATAAAAATGGAGGGGGGAAAAAAAAGAGAGAGAGAGAATAGGGTGGAGAGAGCAGGAGAGAGGGATGAAAATAAGTGAAAAGATGGAAACAAAAGGGCTGTAAAGAGAATAAGGGCTGTAAAGAGAAAGAGATATGAAAAGAAGGGGAGGCAAACAGGGTGAAAAGGCAGAAAGAGCCTGCAAGAGAGTGAGATAGAGATGGAGACGGAGAAAAAGAGAAAGCGGATGTGACAGGTGAAAAGAAAAGGGGAAAAAACAGCATATAGAAAGAAGAAGAACAGAGTCGGGGTCCTAAGCCAGCCAGGCGTTGCCTGAGGCACTGCCATTGTATGTCTATCTGTGTGTGTGTGTGTGTGTGTGTGTGTGTGTGTGTGTCTTTACACTCGGGGGAAGATATTTGCAGCGCCAGAAAAAGGAGTTGGTTTCCTTCCATCCTTCTGTCACGTAGCCCCTAGATTCCTCGACTCCTTCTTCTATTATAACATCTATATTTGGAAAATTGTAATCCCGTTTATGAAAGCTGACTACAAGTCATGTTGCAATCTCAAAAAGGAGATGCGTTCAACACAAAGAAATACTGATACCGATAAAACGCAAACATGTCCCAGTCAAAGTTGGTGTTGGTGCTCTTTTACACACAAAAGTAAAACTAAAACAAAGGACCAATTTTTTTCAAAGCACAAGCTTAAAAAAAACACCCCTACGTTTAAAATAATGCACTGGGGCTGCATAGGAAATAATGCTGCAGAAAGTTCCGATCGAGTGCTAGATCCATGAGTGTGAAGGCTTATCAAATCAGAACACACTGCACCGAGGTTTGTAATTTGATGAGGAAGGATTTTACTGCTAGGTATCAGTTTCCTGGCATGAAATGCTTCTTCACTTTAGAGCTTGTTTCATTTCTTCCCAATAAGGACATAAATGTCAATATGGATGTCCAATTTCCCAACATGAAGGAAGTTTAAGAGTACATCCGATGAGAAGCTGAGTGCCACATTAGCACCTTGTTGTACTCATTCAGCCATTCACAGAAAAAAAAAAAATCCTGCCAATGTATCACTCTACCCACTGAGCATCACAGTTCTATGTTCACAGTCAGAATTACAATCCCCAAACGGCCACACAGTTTATGAAACAACACTAATCTGCTAATGCTATCGTACCGTGATGCCAATACTTGTAATACTCTTGTTGCCAGTGGCCTGCACATTGTGGCACACACAGTGTCCTGAGGTCTTCTGCAATCTCCTGTCTTTCTTCTCCCCTGCTCCCTTATTCCCCATGCAGATTCCCAAAAAACGAAAGGAAAAACAACACTGGCACGCGCTGCTGCCAAGCTCACATCCAGCCGTGACAAACAACAGCTGCATGCACGGCGAGGCATGCGGGCATACAGACAGAACTACAGAGGAAAGTGTGGCAAAATAAAGATGGAGGGGCTGGAGCCTGGGGGCCTCTGTAGGGCTGTTAGTAAATGCAGGGGTTCAGGGGGAGGAGGGGAAGGGCCTTCTCTCCCCCCCCCACATAATATCACTCCCTACTGTTGTCTCTAAAAGACGCTCCGATGCTCTCCTCGCACAGCAGCAATGTGCAGCGGCACGATAAACTGACCAGGCAAGGGCGAACAAGCTGCATACACAGAAAGCAAACTCGCACACATTCACTGATAGATATCTGTTTATCTTTACATGCTGTTATCAATTCTGCAAGTCCCCCCTCCCTCGTTCCCTCCCTGCAGCCATGCTATCCCCATCCGTTTCTGTCGGCTCTGAGCTGCTTGTGTGGGCCTTTTCTGGGGTTTTTTTTTTTCCCCACCACCACACGCCAGCTGAGGAGATTCTCAGATGTTAACTCACGAGCATGAGCGGAGTCCTGTTTGAGCTCCCAGCATGCCAAGCTGCTCGTGACACCACTGTGGGTTCGAACACAGGTCACGACCTGTGGCTCGTGTCATCCGTTTTCTCTCCCCGTCTCTCGCTCTCTTTTTCTTCTTTTTGTCCTGACAGTAGTGCTGGGCAATATGGAGAAATTGGGATTATCATTGACCAAATATCTCAATGTCGACATTGCAACAATATTGCAGGGTTGACAATTGGTGCTTCAACAAAAAAACTTTTTTTACAATTAGATATTAGATAAATAATCACCAATAATGTGGATATAATGACTAAGGTGGTAACCCTAAGGCAAATAATAGAACAGCTAGAACAGGTAGGTTCAGAAAATGACATCAATTTAGTGGAATGTAGCCTGAACACTTATGATATTTCCAAAAGTCCAAGACGATATCTAGTCTCATATTACAATACCGATATAATGTTGATATACTGACCAGCTGTACCTGACCGGTCGATTTTTTTACCTTCAATTTAAGCAAAAAAGGTGCATAAAACATACATTAGCTCCTTTTTTTAGAATGCCTACAAGGCCAGAAGCCATCTCTGCACAGTCACACACAAATTACTATCAGCTACCACCCCCTGCGCCCACACACACTCTCTAATCCACTTCACACAAATGCGCCTGACCTGGTTTTGACCTGCCCCGACCCCTATTTGTTTTATATCGTCATCTCCCTATTTTAAATCTTCCAGACCGACTCCGAACAGCAACCCTCCCTCCCATAAATCCTCTCTGAAAAGGACCAAATGTCAATGCAGTGCTACTTGAAAGTGTATGAAGGGGCGCCCACACTGAATCCCTCAACTAAATAGCGACAGAGAAACGGAGCTTTATCACGGCCCACGACCGCCCTCGCTGATGAAGTGCGGGTTACGTCGTACCTGCTCAGCGCCGCCGAGGTGAAGCCGCCAGATAAAGTAGTGGAAAATGGCAGCAGAGCGAGATATAAAGTGTGTAGTGTCGGATGGCATTTTTCACAGAGTGACACATGAGACTGCTGAAAATTCTCCCCCTTTGATGTAGTGAACCACCACAGCCCCCCACACACACTCCTTGATGGTCGATGGGTTCATCTATCACTCCTTAAAATTGGTGAAAAAGGTCATGGTGGAGCAGCCTGAGGAGCCACAGATGCAACCAGGTAACATTTTGAACATTTCTATTAGAAATGTGCAAAATTGGCACCAATTCTAAAATGTCAAATGATCAGTGCATAGCTCATTTCAATTAAATTCTGTTTATTTAAGAAGGGGACAGTGCAAATTAATAAAACGCATGATTAAACATGGGTTAAAAAAAAAAAGAATTAGCCAAAAGGCTATTTTTCATCTGTAGCTGCCATCATAACAGCTACATTTTTGAAAATACAAAAATTTTGTTGACACTGTTGTGTTTGTTTAGGGAACTGAAATGCCAGATTCCACGTCATCCAGTTGCTGCATTCCTAAAAAAGAAGCCATGGGGAAGGTCACATCTTCACATGTGATGCTACAGAATGCCGACTGCACATCTCATTACAGGCTGCCTACAGATGTCACAGTAGGCTACGTGATCACACACCAATGGCAGTAAATTTGATGAGGGAAAAGAAAAGGGAGGGATCAAAGTTTAGCTTTAAAAGACACGTTGACCTTTAATTTACTAATAAACCACCGTAGTTACTTTTCAAAAAGCATCTGAGGAACCAAATAATCACTAAAAGCTGCAGGGTTTACCACAAGTGAAGTTGTTTGAATTTTGAACATGAAGAACATGAAGAGACTGTTGAGATCTAACCTACATCATGGAAGAATAAAGAACAAATTATGTTTTGCTTTTATCTCCTCTCTTCTGTTGGTGGGGGAGAGGTTGGACATTCAGCAGCTGCGAACTGATGTTTATGGGACAGTTTTGCATTTGTTGCAGTTATGGTTAATTAAATCCTAGAGTCTTGCCAGTGACCACGCCAGGTCATTGTCCAGTTTATGGCACCTCAGCTAGAAGGCCGGGGCCATCATGTTTCCAATTTAATTATTTAGATGGATAATATGATTGCATTTGTAAAGTACATTTAAAATCAATTTTAATAATTTCGAACGCAGGGCCATTTTTGCCCTTTTTCCCTTTCTGGCCACTTCTGGCAACTTCAGCAGCAAATCGTATGTGATTTTGGACGCTTTAAAATAATACTTGGATCACACACTAGTAAATGTATCTATGGATTTTAGAACATACAGTGCCAGCCGCTTACCCTGAAAATCCAGAGTTCTCGCGAGAGCACAATTTGAATTTTCCCAGCGAGTCACTCTGGCATTCAGTAATGATGCTCATTAACTATGCCCTTGTAGCCGAGCTGCACCAATCACATCACTGTATCTAATATAGGCGGGCCAGAGTCGAGCTAAACAGATGACGACAGTTTAATCTACCAGTTAGCTCTGCTGATAGCTAAGCGTATGGGGCTCTGGATACGTCACCCAGCGTATTGTTGTGATTGGTTGTAGTGTTATCCAATTGCATGCAGTGAGATTTTCAAATGCATGCTTGGTGCCGCCCCTCAAGTTGGGCCATTTTCATTTCTCAATGCCAGATCTTTTGGATTTGGGTCTGGATGTCCAGGCTACAAAAATCATTTCTTCAGGTTATTCAGTTTCAGTAAGTTTGTGTGATTGTTGCGGGCAAAAATTCTTGATTATGCGGCAAATTTTCTTAAAAAATGTGATGGAATATGCAGGATATTTATGCAATTTTATGCGATGAAATTGCGGGAACTTGCAAAAACTGCAGTTTGATGAAAAAGTGATTTCCCCCAACACCCAGCTTTTTGATGATGTTCACGTTGTGTAATTATGTCACTTCATAACGTCACTACATATCGTTCCGATGGCAACAGGGGAAAATGGCTGCTCTTGTGTGAAGTAAACGCAACATTTTCAACTTTCTGCTAAGATAGATGTGACTTTTTTGCAACAAAAATGTGGGGATTATGAAATCATGCCAGATTTGCGCAGAAACTGGCAATTTATGCGGCGAAAGTGCGGCATATTTGAAAAAATGCGGCCCCACATACATATGCAGACTTTGGCTGATTATGCATTAAATTATGCGATCGCATAATCAAGTTTTTCTGGAGGGACTGGTTATTCAAGTAAATCTACTGGCTTTCCAATTGTAGATGAATCAATTTATTTACTTCAGCGAGAAGATTAATCACTACTTTATTCATTTTAGTATGTAAGATGGTGCGCTGACGATCACGTGCTAAAGCAAAGCAAGAGAAGGAGCGATTCATAAATCCTAACTGGAAAAATAAACACGACTTCTTGCCGGCATGAATGGTTAAATACCAGCTTTTGTTCATAATCCCAGAAGCCCGATTGTGTTCTAGTTAATTTCATGAGGTGCTACCGGATCCTTCACAAAGAATAACGTTGACTCATACAGTAATCATGTTTGTCCTTCTTTGTGGCACCGGCCCGGGAAAATGCTGTTTACTGATTCTATTCAATGTTTATAATAAGCTAGCTGGAGGAAAAGGTCAGGAAATATACAGGCCATTTTGTCTCAAACTGCAAAGCGAGAAGAAGAGGTAAAAACAATCTAACCGAAGCAACGACTGATCCCTTTCTTTATTCTTTGTCGTCACACAGCTGCAGAAAGAGCGAGAGTCGTCTCCTGGGAATCTTGTGGTTCAGCCTTGACTACCCCACTGGCAAGGCATCGCCATCATTACCTTGCTTATTTTCATTCATTACCAAGGAAACTTAAACACTTCTCTTTCTCCCTCCCCCTCTTCCTCCTCTTAACTATTATCTGCTGTTTTCCCTGTTGAGTTTTATTTCCTGCTCCCTGTTGAATCAGGAAAGTAGTTCAGCTTCCTGGCCAAGAGGACCAGCCTTGGTGTGAGCAATGAGCAGTTGCAGTAGTGAGGAATCCTAATGTCCCTGTTATTAGATATAGCCTTATCTCCGCCAACACTACAAAACAACAATAATAGCAAGAAAGCAGCAAGGCTGGAGGCTGCTGTTTGTGTGACAATCGGTGTGTGTGTGTGTGTGTGTGTGTGTGTGTGTGTGTGTATGTATATGTGTGTACTACACTAGCTCCTTTGTGTCCTATATTAACAGAGTCTCCTATTGACAGCTCTGTGCCGAAATGTCCCTCACATTAAAGTGAGACACCACTCGTACTGTAAAGCCGTGTACGGGTGTGTGTGTGTGTGTGTGTGTGTGTGTGTGTGTGTGTGTGTGTTGCACTGCTCTCATTAGCATGTGGGTATGAGATGGCAATGATTAAAACCTTGTATTTCTGGTTAAAGCTTCTTCACCTCTGTCTCCTCCCCCTCTGCTGCCACTCCACTCACCCTTTTGTCTTTCGCTAGCTTTTAATTTTCCCTTCCCAAGCTCTACCTCCCATTCCATCTCTAGACCTCCATCTTTCTTTCCACTTTGACTTTTCTTCCTCCTTTTACCGATGTACTTCATCTTCTTCTACGCTCTTTTTCTTCCCACTTACTCTTGCATCCCTTTATTACTCAATTCCTCCTCGCTCTCATCATACTGTATTCCATGATTAATGGCTCTTCTTTGACCTGTCACCACCTCCCAGCCACTGAGTGTGTGTGCAAACCTGTGTTATGTGCACCTACATGTTTTCTTATGTACAGGTATCTGTGTGTATGGACGTGTGTGTGTATATGTGTGTGTGTGTGTGTGTGTGTGTGTGTGTGTGTGTGTGTGTGTGTGTGTGTGTTCCTGTGCTCGTATGGATCTCTGTGTGTCTATCATAGGCCCACATGACCCTCTGCTATCTCAACTGATGCCAACTCAGTTTCCAGGCGACAATTAAATCTCTGTCCCAGAGGGCAGTCATCTGGCAGAAAACAAACACACCTGCGACAATCGGGGCTTTGCGGAGGAATCACATGCGCCCGCCTGTCAGACAGGTCTGGCAGGGCTTGATAGCCTGGGTTGCCTTTGCTGCGCCGCCTGTCCATTATATCCTGGCCTAACCTACAGTACTTCTTAGCTACAATGAGTGTTCGCTGCTCTTCCAGGGTTTAACAGCCAGGAGATTTGCTCAAATGAAAAGTGAATTGATTTCCTAATTATATATCTTTAATTATGTGTCTTTAATTACTCCACATAGGGCTTGAGGTGCATATTTGTCCATTTTCAGCCAAGCTTTCTTCGTGTAATCAGACATCCCATTCATACCTGATTCCCCTTCACCCAGCTGCAGAGTGTTGACCGCTTTGCTCAAAGGTAATTTGATGGTAATTGTTGAGGGCATGCTTTTGTCAAACTGACAGTGCCTTTTAGACATTCAAGTCAATGAGGAGGTGGATGGAAAAGCCAGAGCTTTGGGCTTTTTTAATGCAAAGAAAAGCTCTCCGCAGAGTTGGCAAAACTTTGACTTTTTTAGATCGCATGGTGTTAGCTGTCTTTTATTGAAGGCTGACCGGTCATAACAAATAGGAAGGAGTGTTTCAAGTTGTACAGGCAGCTGAAATATTAGAACAAAAAATCCAGTAGGGGGTTAGCTGTACTGTAGCTGTTACTGCATCATCAAAAATCATATAAATGGCCAGAAACGGTTTATTTTCGGCTGCCTTAGGCGGCTGCGTGGCATTTTCTATGTCTTTGCACACCAGAAACGTGTCTGACACGGCACCGCTGCTAGCCTTGTCTGGACACATGTATGTTTCCCATTGATAATCTGCACATAAGCAGTAGTATACTTCATGTTAAACATAAATATATACTGATTTGATTACAGCAACAACAACGTCGGCAGTATTGACAGCAAAATAGGCTACAGAATATTTCATTCTGTATTGACAGGTGCAATATTTGAAAATCGCTAATTATTAATATTATTATTTTTTAATTACACTTATATCTGCATTTATGTCAAAACCTAAAGACTTTCAAATATCAAAATGTCACTTATTAAATGTATTTGTGTCATATAAACATATTTTCGTATTCTATTTTGCCTGGATACGCTTCCGAAACGCTTGCGCGTCGTGTTGGCGTCGGTCCTATTTCTAGCAGGCACACGTTTTCTGAGACGTGCGTGTCACACAGGCAGCGTGCAAGCTCTAACCTGTTAACATGGGAGCCGAAATAAAAACGGACACGCCACGCAGCTGACATGCTCACGCCACGCAGCCAGTGTGCAGGAGCCCTAAGGCCACAAGTAGCAACATTGTCGATGATGCTGGGTGATGTAATAAATACTTGTTGTCTGATGTCTGTGTTCTCATTGACAATTTTAGTTGTTACTTTATATTGTATTTTATGTAATTTCAAACTGTATGTTTGTCTAATGTATTTTATCTCCTGGCCTTCCTTCCCTTCCTCTAAGTGGCTTTGTCGCTTGTCAGGCTGCCATTGTAGATAAGAATTTGTTCTTAATGACTTGCCTGTAAAAATAAAGTACAAAAATAATAATGTACAGTGTTTTATTTTAGACATATTGTTTGCTCTAGATTACTGGTTTTTGACATTCTTACCTAATGACATCTTAAAATAAACACATGTCCACTTGTGAATCACCAGCTGCTACCTGTTGTGACTAGTTCAACCAAAGACTGGTTTCATTGTTTTATATAAATCACTTTTAAAGGCCGGACTAGATAAAATGGTTGAGTCATTTTAAAAATAAATAGGTAATTTAGTATGGCCCTAATATGAGTGTTTGTCACCGGCGACCTCTAAGATTTATCTTGGGACCCCCTGTATGGGCCCCCGGCCCTTAGGTAGGGCACCGCTACTTCAGGAACTGGATCAGATATAAACAACAACTGTGTCAATTCTTTTTCATAAAGTCCCTGCATACTGGGAACAGTTAAAACAAACCGCTATGATTACACTATTACACTGTGGTTGGGCGTCTCGCAGGTGTGAATGTGTTAAAACCCACCCATGTTCAATCAACCTCTTCTGCATAAATAAAGGTCAAAATGTACTTCCTAGGATAATTTGCCTATTTAAAAATCCCAAAACTTAATTACCACAGCACCTTCAGAGCTGCTGCCCCTGCTCTTGTATGAACAAACAAGCTTTTGTGTGACATTTCCAAGCAGTCGATAATTAGGTTTATTGTGATATTTGGGCATGTATAAGCATGCCGCTGCATTCAAAGTAATGAGAAGCTCTGCCTTAACACACAACCTTCAGCGCACTTTGAGCTCCGGCGGCCCTGTCGCGGCCTCTGCGGAAATCAATTGAGCATGGCCTGATACCATTTAGAAAAGGCAGCTGGCATGTCTAAATGCTAAGCAGGAACTCATTTGTTCATTTCGTACCAACAATGTCAACAGCATATTACCCATTATGTCATTCATATTCACAGCGCCTCTGCACTGCATTAGCCCTCCAGTGTGCATTATGTAGCCATTTATGAGCTATTACCACCTGTATTAAGGATAAAGACTGTGACAAATGAATGAAATGAAATGAAATGTGAGAACTAGCTGAGATAGAAAGACAGTTAAGACTCTGGTGGTCAGAGTAGTAGACGTGATCACTTCCAGTAAGCACCGCTTTGTTGATTTGCAAATCAAACAACGTGAAAACTAGAACTAAATATGGTTTCAACAGAATATAAATGACTGTATTTAATGTAAAGCACGTTAAACTAACCACAAGGTTGGCAGTTCAATCCCGGGCTCCTCGGGCCACATGTCAAAGTGTCCCTGAGCAAGACAATGAACCACCATACTAGATTTTTTTTTATTGAAAACATTGGCATATACTTTAGTGTTCAATTTCACACTAACATTCTCACTTGGACCCATTTAGCTATGGCTGCAGTAAGTTTGTTCTTAGTTGTGGTATCCATGTGCTTTTGTCTGAAGTCATCCATTGTCGCCTGGCTTTGACGAGGGGGCGGAGA